>NW_017806030.1:812160-843850 GCF_001891065.2 Hippocampus comes
ACACACACACACACACACACACACACACACTCACACACACACACACACACACACACACACACACACACAATCAGATGGATTTCATGAGCAGATGTTAGTTGTGTCCCGGCTGTTGATGCTCATTGTTGTGTAGTGGCTGACTAGCAATGCGACAGCTGCACTCACATTAGTCTGAATCATTGAGAGCAGGGTGTCTAAATCCGGTCCTCAAGGGCCACTAACCTGCATGTTTTCGATGTTTCCCTCCTCCAACACACCTCATTTAAATAATCAGCGCATCAGCAAAAGCTACAGAAGCCTGATCATGATTCCGATTATTTGGTACAGGTGTGTTGGAAAAAAAAAAAACATCAATAATATGCAGGATGGTGGTCCTCGTATGTGTATGTGATTTGTATTGCTAATAAAAGATAATTCATTTATATTCTTTAATGGTATCATAATCTTTATTTAAAATTTAATGAGAGTGAGACATTTTTTTATTTAGCATATTAAAAAAAATCATCATTATCAATAGTATAATTGCAATATTTTATTAATTACAAAGCATGAATGAAAAAAAAATTGAAATAATAAAAAAAATTAAAAATTTATGAATCCAGTGGATTCCTGCTATTTACGTGGGATTGCAAATTGTCAAAATTCCCATTCTTAATTGCATTATTTATCATTTCAGAGCATTGAGATATGATTTAATTCGTTCTGTGACCTCATCACGCAAAAAAACAGCATTGCAAATCATTGTTCCCCATTGAAATGAATGGGTGCGTCATTGATCTGTCCCAGTCTCACCCCCAGGTGTGGTTTTTCATCAGAAAAATAGCACTCTATAATATGGTGCTTCATAAAAACATGGCATGATTAAAAAGAAAAGAAATTAAAATGTTTTTATTCATGAATAACTGAATATTTTTTATTATTGAAACATTTTAGCTTCAATTTAAAACACATTGTGCTGCTCCTGATTTCTTGGCCATCCTTGAGGCAGTGTAATGCACATATACAGATATCCTGTGCACGGAGGCGGTCTCAGCTCTTCAGTAAACTGCAGTAATAGTAGTTGTTCTTCGTAGGGGATAAAAAATATATTTCTTTGTGTATGGTTGTAATATATTTAGTGTTGCTCCACCATTTGCGTTCAAATATCTGTTGCTTGAATAATTATAACACGCACGCCACTGATGCTATTCCTTAGCCTGTCTATGGCGTTTATCATTATAAGTTAGCATTAAGCATGTGGACATAACTTAATTAGGTGGGGAAAAAAAAAACAATCAAGATCATTTTAAGATGGGGTACCTGTTGGCAAGCATGTCTACTCTCTGTCGTATGCGCTCCGAGTAGATGTTGTTCTGGCTGATGAGGCTCTCGCCGGCCTCAATGACAGCCTTGATGCGATGCAGGTTGAGCTCCATGGTGGTGGTGAAGTCCTTGTGCTTCTTCACCGCAGCCTCCACTGTTTCCACTGTGGTGGGAAGCTCCACGTGGGCCAGCGCTGACTCCTACAAGATACATAGCCAATGCTCTTTGGCAACAAGTGACTGGTTGGAGGCTTCTGTGAGGCCATGGTTGAGGCCAACTTTTTAATAGACAAAACGCCTTGGATTTTCTTTTTCTTCACATAGGACCAGAAAAGTCAACACATCGACTAGTTGAGTTCGGTTCAGCCCCTAACCTTCCTCACCTGGTTGTTGATGAAGGACTCTGCCTGTTTGACATCGCGCAGGAACAGGTGGAATATATGTGCCTGCACCAGGACGTCCCGCCGGCTCTCCCACATTTCCAGCAGCTTGTTCCAGCCCACGTCCAGTTTCTGCAGCCACTGCTGCAGGGCGGCCTGCGGAAGAGGCGCCTCCTCCGACTCCAGCAGCTCGTTCATCGCCTGCAGACGCTCGTAGTCCTCCTCGTAACTGCGGAGGACAACTGAAATTCACTTTTTGACAACAAAAGACTTTAATTTGGGACCTTCTGTGACAAGCGTGGTGCATAAACTATGAGGGAAGGGAGAGAACGTAAGAACGTTCCAATTTTTGGGGGGGATGGCGCTTTATGAGAATGACTGCTTGTCACAGCAGCAGCGCATCATGGTTTTCAAATGGTTTTGAAATGTTTTCCCTCACAGGATATCTATCTATGTATCTGTCATTTTTGTAAACAAAGTAATATGACATTTTGGGTGAGATCTTTTGTGACTGCCTGGTGTGCTGCATTTGATTCTAACTTTTTGTTAACAAAGGTTAGTGGTCCAGCTTCGAGGTACGCACCGTCCAATTTCCTCCTTGAGTGCGGCGTGTTTATTGATGAGTCTCTCGGCTTCCTCCAAGTCATTAGGCAGCTGGTCCGAGGCCGCGGACGTCTGAGTTTGGACCAGCCAGGTCAGAAACAAGTCCAGGTCCTGATGAGATGCAGCAACAGGGGAATTCTATTGTTTTCTAATACAGAACGTCTTATAGAGCTGTCGTGATGAATCACACTCAACTTAACCAAGTGTGTTGTTGACTATTTTTTGATTCTGTGGATCATTGTTGACTTCTTTTGTGCAAAGGGGCGGTTATCATGAAAACAATCACATTGCAGAAATTGTATGACTCTGTTTCGCAAAATAGGGCCTGAGGCGACACGTGGGTTAGAGCATGAATGATTTTGCATGTGTATGTCATTAATCAATCAACAGTTGTTATGCCTTGAGTAATTGTCAGTTAATTGGCATGAGCGCCATCTGCTGACCTGGATGAAACTTTGCAGTCTGCTGGCCACCATAAGCGAGTCCTCGCAGCCTTGCAGGGTGCGTTTAAGCTCTTCCCACTCCACGCTGATGCCGTCGAAGGGAAGTAGGACCTCCGTGGCCCGGTTAGCGTGGGCTGTGGCAAGGTGCTCTGCTTCTTCCTGCATCAGCAAAAAAACATCAAGGGCTTAATGTTCCTCAACGTTCCTGCCTTTTTTTCTCGACTAGTACTGACGGTATTTTTATTTTTTTTCATAAGTATACAATACAATACAATACAATACAATACATCCTGATATATATAATGCTTTCAATATATACGATTTATACAGAAATAGACAATTTATTCTTGATGTAAAACCTTTTTAGAAATCTGAGTTGTATTAAGTATACAGTACTACTTATTTTTCTAAATGTAAGACCTTTTCAGAAATAATTGACTTTGTTGGAAATGAAAAACTTTTTGAAAATGATTAGCGATTTAAAAAAAAAAAAATTTTTTTTTGAAATAAAATTGACTCCTATTCTTCGCCTGTGAATTATGAAAATTCATGTACAAATGACACCTAAATAATAAGATATAAAAAAATCAATATAAAAATATTTCCATAAAAGTGACTTTCTCTGAAATATGTAACTTTTTCCCAGCAAAGGAATGTATGACTTTGTTTCAGACATCTATAAGGTTTTCTGATATAGCTAACATTTTTTTCTGATATCGATAACATTTTTAAATATAAAACATTTGAAGAAATATACACGACTTTTCCAGAAATATACCAAATTTTAAGAAATACATGAATTTTTCTAAAACATCCTAGTTTGTCAGAAATACACAAATTTGATGAAAATATTATTAGTTTTTATGAATGATATTACTTTTTCCGCAAATCGCCAACAACTTTGCTTGAAGACAAGAGCGACAGCTCCCATTTCCTCAACCTCCCTGCATATTTTTCCACCTGTCGTGCCTCACCTGTAGGTGCATCAACTTGGGCTCCAGCACAGACAGCGCCCCCTCCATCGTGGAGAGGCGGCGCTGCAGAGCCAGGACGCCGCCCAGATCGCTGCCGGCGTACTGTGTCGCGTCGATGGCCTTGCGCTTCTCCTGGATCTGAGACTTGATCTCGCTACACTCCAGTAGGTAGTTCTGAAGACGCTGCATGCTGTCCAGCTGGTTCTTCTTCTGCTCCACCAGACCCACGATGCTGTTCCACCTGCCAAGGAACAAACATGTTAAACAGATCATATGGTGTGTGTCAGACTGTGTGTGCGAGTGCGTGTGTGTGCGTGTGCGTGAGAGACACCGTGTGTGAATACATGATGTGAGGCCACCACATCCCTCTCCCATCCCCATTCCTTTTGTCATCTGCATCACCAATCAAGATCTTCTGTACTACATCTCCATCTCTCTCCTTATCCTCCTCCGTTTCCTGATCTCCAGACTACCCCCACAAATTCATTCTGCTTTCGCTCCCCATCCCGTGCCCATCACATTCAAGATTTTCCACTGTGAACGATCATTGAACTCCTCATAACTAGCCTACTGAAGATCATCCACACCGTGCCTCCATCATGCTCCTCATTTTCCCTCAACCCGTGTGGTTCTATGTTGGACATTGAAATAGCTTTTCTGTCAATACCTGGAGTTGAGGTGGTCCTGACAGCCTCTGACCTCCGTGGAGGACGGATGTCCCCCATCCAGAAGCTGCTGGACTATCTGGTTGACATCCAAGATCCTCCCCATTAGGCTATTCATCTCCTGGTCCAAGGACTCAAACCTGCGACAAATAAAAAAAAAAAAAAAAAAAAAAAAAGAAGCCATCCTATATAACATGACACTTTCCATGTAACTTTATAGTTCCTATGTAATGATACCATAGTTATAGATCGTCTTATTCTGCTGTTGTTTTCTGTTGCTTTTTTTGGTTTTGCTTCTGTAGGGTTTGTCAAGAAACACATTTCCTTTCCGACATACCTGTGCGCCACCACTTCCACGTCCTCCAGGTTCTCAGGGATCTCCATTTTGTTGAGCCATTGCTCCTTTTCATCTATCCAGAGCTCGCAAGCATTGACTTCGCTGAACATGCGATAGACAGCCAGGGCGTCGTGGAGCCATTGCTGGCGGAGTACGGCCACCTCCACCACCTCCGTGTACAGTTGTTCCACTTCCACTACCCGAACCTGCACGTCCTACACAAAACCGCATGGAGAAGCCACCAGAGCCATGGAGCAACATAGAAATCCATTTCATGAAGCCCTCATTAATTCTCCAATTTCCTTACATTTGTATTTAATTTTAGGGCCGAGCAATTCATCAAATTCAAATATCGCAATGCAGTAGAATGCAATTTTCAAATCGTTAAGGCTACAAATTGTAAAATGCTTAATTTCGGTTAGTCTACAGGCTTTATTTATTTAAACATATGTATATTATCCTGATTTATTTATATAGTGTTTTTATTTTCTGAGATCCCACATAATGGGTGCTAAATTAGGCATTCGCTTATTTGAACAGACTGCACGCCCTGTTGGCAATAGGTGCAAAAGCAGCGCCTACCTCTTGTTCTCTGTAGCGCAGCGGCAGCAACGGCAAGTGCTTGCGCAGCGCCACCACATGCAGCCGATGCTTGTCGATGTCCTCGCTGACACTTCGGTGCTTCTTGAGTAGCGAGCATGTGGAGTACTCATCATGACCGAAGTCCTCGCTGGAGACCAGACGGTACGAGTCCTGCAGCCACACCACCAGGTCCTCAGTCTCGGTCGAGAACTGGAAGAAGTTGAGCGCTTCCTGTAGGTGGGCGAGGCGTTGCGCTGCCTGCTCTTCTAGCCGCGTCCACTCATCCGTCACGTCCAGGATGCGCTCATGGATGCCCGCTGTGCCCAAGCTCTTCTCATTCAGAATCTGCTGACCACGCTCGATGGTCGTCTGGAGATGGTACCACATTATCACACCGAGTCATTGAGTTTTGGGTTTATGGGGAGTAGGGGTGATTGATAACCACTTTATTATTCATTCTTACAAAGTACTGATACCAGTAGTACTCTCTATCTATAAAATTTCATATAACACGATGACAATAAATTGTGATTCCTCAATATGTCAAATTGCTGCAATATAGCGCCAACGACTGCAGAGGACTTACTGTACTTGACGTCTCGATTTTTTTTTTCTCGATAAGTATCGGTGGCTGGTATCGGCAGTATCTACGATACCCAATACCTTAAAATAAGGCCTGTATTGTCCTGATACCGATACCTGGTATCAATACTCGCCCAATCCCTAAAGAGGAGTCAATAAGCTTGACTGCAATTAGTGAGTGTTTCAAACAAGTGTTAAGGTTTCAAGCATGGGTTAATGTGAAATGAATGTCAAGTCAGTCAAAACACGGTCAGGATTTGAATCTACTACTACTGTCTACTGTTCGAAGCCTATGTTTAAGGTTTCAAAAGCTTGGTCAATTTAGTGTTTACAGCCAGAGTCAGGGTATCAAGTTAGGCTTTCAAATTTGAAAACGTCTATCCTTATTCCGCTACTTCCTGACAGAGGCATTGGGACACCAACTCACATGCAGGACAGCACGCGCACGCAAACAAAGAAACACACACCTCCAGCAAGGCTCGGTGGGCCATTAGTTCTCCGGCGAGGGTCTTGTGTTTCTGGAGTAACTTGAGCACGCTGCTGAGGTCTTTCCCATAGCCCTGAGCCCCCAGGATGGAGCTCTTTTCCCGAATCCACACCTCAGACTCCTCCAGTACCTGTTTGGAGGACACATGGATAGCATGTTCGCATTTCTGTATAGAAGTCGAGCTTCCATCTCAAACCTGGAAAAAGGCCCATAGCTGCCTGGACTCCTCCAACTCAGAGCGTCGCTTGGCTGCCAACTCCTTCAGCTCCTCTAGGCAGGACGACACGTGATTGACCCGGTTACAGATCACTTGCGGGTCGCATGGCTGGTAACCTTTGGAGACGGCAAAAACAAAGCAGTCAATCACGTCGCTCACTAGGATGCGGGAGCATCATTTTGTGGTTGCTACCCTCTTTGTGGGTGAACTAATGTGTGTGTACCCTCAATGGTTGTAAATTTGAGTGCAGCAGCATTGAGTGTCTCCACCCTCTCAGCCTGCACCCCAATGTCGGCTTCCTGCAGGCTGTGCTTCTGCAGCAGGTCGTCCACCTCCAGAAGATGCTTCCCAAAGTCCTTGGACAACAGTTGGGCCTAGGAGGGAAATTGGTACACGTTTTCTAACGTCCGGTGGATGGATGGATTTTGAAGGTTCTGGACTGTCAGTGGGCAAAGTACGGCCCATGGGCCACAAACGCTGTGTTTCCTTTTTCTAGCTCATTTCACATTATCAAGACACCCACCATATTAGTTGCATTAATTTAGCTGTTTTTCCTAAAACTGGTTATTTAAAATGTACTATAAATAAGTTTTGTATTTTGCAATACATAAATATATATCATTAAATCGGTTAATAAGTCTATTGATAAATTATCAAATGAATCTATAAATAATGCAAAAACATCACATTTGCAAAAAAACAATTTTACATTAAACCGGTACATTTTTACATTAATTTTGAGAAATGGTTGTTTAAATAATTTATTGGCCAAAATAGAAAGATAACTCTTAGTAAAATACTGTACACAGTTTGACGTTTCATTAATTTTTTTCATTTAATCATAATACATTGTAAAATAACAATAATATAACATGTAATATAGTCATATATTTAAGAATATTTATGAATTAAGGATTAAGTTTCAGCAACAGATTGAATTTCTTTCTAAAACACGAAAGCTACAATTTACAATGCATGGTAAAATCCGTATCACGTGAGCTTTTATAGGTCAAATTTAAAAAGTTAGGATTAGTTATTAAGTGAAGAAAAGTGATTAGGTTTTATATTATTCTTATTTACTTCATTTTTTTTAACCTCCTCTACAAATGACCGATGGACCATATGTCCATTTTAAAAGTCAAACGTGGCCCGGATGCATAAAAGTTCGGCCAGTCCCATTCTAAAACCTCGGCTACCTGTGTGTCCTCCATCCAGTCGATCATGTAGACCATGTCCTGGAAGGTCTTCTGCAGGGCCAGGTTCTTCTCCAGCCGGGTTCGCCTGCCCACCAGCAGCTCCTTCAGCAGACTCCACTGTCCCAGGATGTTCTCTTTGCGGGCCAAGATGCGGCGGATGTCGTAGTAGCTCTCCACCTCCATCTCGGTGGCCAGCTCCACCACCACGCCAATTCGCTCCTCATACGAGGCGATATCCGCCTCGATGGCCTCGTGCTTCTTCATGGCCGCCTCAACCGCAGGGAGATCATAGCCAAAGTTGTCCTAGAGGGGACAGACAAGAACTTGAGGATCATTTTGGACCTGTTGAACTTCTCCCCTCAATACCCACGTCCTTCCAGGACATAGGCAAGTTTCCAATTTTAGGAATGAGTTTGTTTTAGATTGTTAGAGTTGGAAATGACTATTAAAGGTAAAGCCACCCACAGTGATGTCACAGCTTTGCCCTCCACATTTCTAGGAGTGGACTTCACAATAGTACCACATGTATCATTTTCAGATGTTGAGAACGCGTCATTCGGGGTCATTTCAGTTATCCAGTGATCTATATCGTTGGAAATAATCCCTAAGATGTAAGAAATTCCTACATAGCTAAATGAAACATCAACACTTGATATTTTTAGGGGTGAGCTTTCCAGTAGTGCCACCTGTTTCCTTGTACAGGTATATTGTCATTTAGTCTGTCTTGGATATTCACAAATTGTCCCGGTTGGTAAAACTTTTTTTTAACAGAAAATCATGCAGGACTGAATCTGACTTCTACATTCACTTGGATCCTTCTAGGATATCGGGAAATATCCAGCCTGTGATTTCAGGTGTTTCGGACATTCACGGATCATTACAGATTGAAATGACTGTTGAACTGAAAGTCATCCAGTGCTACCTTGACATTTTTATGAGTGAGCTTTCTTATATGACAAAGGGAAATGTCCCAACAAAGATTTTCAGCTGCTTCAGCTATTCATGGATGATTACAGTTGGGAATAACTTTTTAATGGAAAGTCATACAGGGATGAATCTTCTTGTAACTTCTAGACAAGGAGTCGGCAATCTGCGGCTCCGGAGCCGCAAGCGGCTCTTTCATCCTTATGTTGCAGCTCTGCATGGCTTGGGAAAGTGTCTGATGTAAGTGTTTGTTATTTTAATTCTGCGTTTTTTTTTTTGTTTTTTGTTTTGTAAGAAAATGTGTTCATTTAAGAAATAAAATGTCATTTTTTGAAACATGGATACATGGATTTAACATCAAGAAGCCTCGGGTGCATGGGTGTTGTTTTTCACAGTACCTGCGACACGAGTCTCTGGTTCTCATTGAGCCACGCTTGTCTCATGGTGGTCTTGTGGTCAAAGCGCTGAGCCAGCAGCTCCAGCTTCTCCTGGCGAATCAGCTCCTTACGCATGGCCACACCCCTCTCGTGCTCCGCTTTCTCTAGTCGTTCCCACGCCTGGAAAGAAGCTACGTAAGGCTAACCGATAAATAAACTTCAAAAGGGTAATATCTTGTAAGACCACCTTGTTGATGTCGGAGATGAGCTTTCCCTCATGAGGCATGTAGGCTTTCTGGTTGTTAGCTCTTAGTTTGCTTTGAATGGTGAAGAGAAGTACCTCGAGGTTGCCCTTTTCCTGGAACCTGCAGTTAAGAAAAGTCATCTTGACATGGGACATCATTTTTGATGCTATGAGGGAGATTTTCGGACAACCACCACAGGTGTTTATTCCTGTTTTCAAATCATAAACTGAAGCTATATAGCTGATCCGCCATTGTCTTTACATGGCATTGGAGATTCAAATCAGACACGGGGAGAACATGCAAACTCCACACAGAGCTGTTAAAAAGTCATTTTTAAATAATATGCCCCCTTTAAAGAAGTAAACTGTGGAAATGGAATCCATTCAACTCACTTGATTGGCTTCTCGACGGTGCAGTAGGTGGTGAAGGCCTGCAGCTGCTGCTGAACGCCGGTCAGCGAGTTGGCAAACTTCTGGTTGCCAATGACAGCAATGGTCTTCTCAATCCAGTCCAGCAGGTCTGACGCCAATGCCTCATACCGGCCCACCAGCTTCTCGGCCTCGATGCAGTTGTCCAGGACCTGATGCGCATTATAACCGGTTGAATCAAAACACGTTTGGAGAAGGGAGCGAATAAACCGCTTGTTACCTTGCCGACTCTCTTGCCCTCCACGATAAGAGCTTTCATCTTGGAGAAGTAGTGGTAGTAGGAGACCACGTAGGTGATGATGGACTTTTCATCGGGGTTCTCCGTGTTCACATCTGCACATGAAGCAATGTGAATTCTTTATAGAACTCTTTTAAGTGAATGAATGATAAGAGGGAGGTCCAGTTCACCCTCAGGGTCCAGCAGCTTGGTGAGGCCCAGGTTCTGCTCAGCGACGTTGAAGGCCTGCTGCAAGTTGTGAGTAGCGTTGGACCTGGTCAACTTGTGAAACGCAATCAGATCCGGTCTGCAGTAAGAAAGCAGGACACTCTTCAGACACACCTCAATTTTAAAAGACGGTTAAACCTGCATCCCTAACTGGATGTTATATATTCCCAAGATGGGGAGCGGTGGGAGGCATCTATTAGGTCAAGTGAAAGAAGAGTTGAAAACAAAAATAAAAAGGACTATTATGGAGAATGGACTGCACGGTGTTCGACTGGTTAGCAGGTCTGCCTCACAGTGCAGAGGTTGGGGGCTAGATTCTGGGTTGCAGCCTTCCTGCGTGGAGTTTGCATTTTCCCCCCGTGCCTGGGTGGGTTTTCTCTGGGTATTCTGGTTTCCTCTCATATTCCAAAAACATGCATGGTTGGTTAATTGAACACTTTAAATTGTCCCGAGGTGTGATTGTGAATGTGAATGGTTGTTTGCCTATGTTTGCGCTGCAATTGGCTGGCACCAGTTCAATAAAAATAATACAATACAAAGACGGCATCTCGGCATAATGCCACCCTGAGAACTGACCTTACTTCTCAACACAAGAAGGAAAAATATTCGATTTTTGGTCGATCTGTCAATATTGTACACCCATAGCTCATGTATAGTACAAGAGGGGACACATAGTAAAGTGCGAAAATAAAACCGCAAAAAAAGTCATGTCAACCTGTGCCTGTGTATGAGTGCATTGAAGGCCAGGCCATCCCTCCAGCAGCTGGTGAAGTTCTGGATGTTCACTTCAGGGTACCTACAAAGAAAAAAATGAATACATAAAAAATCTGTGTGTGTATATATAAATAAATAAAAACATTTCAATTGTGTTTCCTCTGATGTGGACTTCCCCCTCACCCGGCAGTCTTCATCTGGCACCAGAGCAGCAGAGCGTCCTTGGCCGAGCGTGTCTCTCTGTTGTCAGCTGTGGCAATTTTGATCACTTGGATCTGTACAAACACAACAATGATGATATTAGAGCACCCTCCCTATAGGACACAGAGGATGGATAACTTTGAGAGACTCCTGGAAAGATTGTGTAAAGAAAAAATTGTGCATGTGCTGGTTGCTTCATTTCCCACTTGATGGGTTGGCAGGTACTTGATATGCTTGCAAGTGGACTTCTATTCACTGTATTCGTCTATAAATACATTTCCCAGTTACTCCCTCCACCTCCACCTCCTCTTCTCCTTAATCTTCCTTGTCTTCTTCATCAGAGTACTGCCACACCTCTCTGATTTCAGCACAAAAGAAAGGCGGAAACAAGAAGTGCGAGAAGGAATCGTTCCTTATAAAGAAAGCCACAAATGTCCTCGACCTAGTTAACTTTCTTTATGAAAAAACTACGATACATGTGTGTGCGTGTGTGTGTGTGTGTTTATGACTCCTTCCATTGTGTGAGGCCTGGAATGACCCCTGCAGCTATGATTGACATTCATAAAATACCAAGCAGGTGATTGGGTGGCTGCAAGGCCAGCTCATTTCATTCATTTTGGGTGGGGCAGTTTTGAGCCCCTTAATGCAACTCAGCCTGGGGGCACCACATGGCCAGTCACCATTACTGCATTGTGGGTGTGGGGGTTGTGTATCTCTGCATCTGTGTTTTTCTTGGGGGAGGTTACCACTAAAGTCTCCACAGTAGCGGTGGTCACAGATCAAAGCTCAACATAAAAATCAAAGAAAAAAAAAAACAATGTCGGTTTACTTAACTGCAGATGGAGGCTCTCTAAAGCTGCAGTATTCTCTCTAACAACACTAACAGCGAGTCTGCTCTTACATTCAAGAGTTATAGCGACCATGCACATCAAAATCTTATTAGGCTTCATAATGTGGCGAGAGGGCGGTATGGTGGTTGACTGGTTAGCACGTTGGCCTCAGAGTGCACAGGCCTCACAGAGTTCTGGCCTTCCTGTGTAGAGTTTTCATGTTCTCCCTGTGCCTGCGTGGGTTGATCAAACACTTTAAATTGTCCTTAGGTGTGATTGTGAGTGCGAATGGTTGTTTGTCTCTGTGTGCCCTGGAATTGGCTGTCAACCAATTCAGGGTGTCCTCCCGCCTACTGCCCAAAGACAGCTGGGATAGGCTTCAGAACACCCGCGACGGTCATGAGGATAAGCGGATAAGAAAATGGATGGATGAAATCCATTTTGTCAAAACTTGCCTTAGGTCATTATTTTAAGAGACTCACGATATGACGATATGATATTCAAAGTAGGATTAGAGCATACAAATCCATATGAATTCATTGTACTTTTCTTTTGCATGTGCCATTATCACAATGACAATATTTTTTTCAGCCCGAATGTAAATTCTGCCTCCTAATAGTAGCTTTCTTTGAAGTCCTTCCGAAATATGACAATGTTCTAATGTTTCTCTCTTCTTAAGAAAACCCATTTAACTTTTCAGTGTAATAATGTAATGTAAATAATAAAACAGTAGTCTCACAAGGATAATAATTTAACAAAGAAAAAAAAGGTCACTTCTGTTACACTAAGGTAATTTTTGTTCTTCTACTTCTCCTTTTCATTATTTTTGCTGCTGTAAATTTGGAATTTCTCCATTGTGAGACTAATAAAGGTTTTCTTATCTTATGTTATCTTACACAAGCTCTTAGCATGTTAGCATTTAAAACCCATTAGGCTTTTAAAACAATGGCCAATTACACAGTAGGATGCATCATGCCGATAAATCTACCTAAGTGCTTTATCTACCACATTCAAGTTTCTAGCTTGTTAGCATTTCTAACTTACTGTGACCATGCTAGCATAGTCAGCATCGGGCCTGCAGCACGTTGAGTTTTTGCTTGGTACCTGGAAGCGGAGGATGATGGTCCAGATGAGGCCCAGTGTGAGGCGGTGGTTGCCGTCCACAATGTCATGTGAGCCTACATTCTCCAGGTGGACCCTCTGCTCCTTAAGGAACTGGAGGGCTTTGTCCACATTCTCCAAAGAGTGGATGCGCATGCGGCCTCGTGTCGGCCTCGGCTGTAGGGGCCAACAAAAAAATAAATAGCGGGCACCATGGTTGACTGGTTAGGACATTTTGACACACTGTCATTTTTGGGAAAGGTCACATTGCTAATCTTATGATAACTCAATCGGCTTTTCTTTCTTATTTGGCTATCTTGTCATGTGTTAGCAACCATGTTAGCATGACAAATCTCTGGGCTCTCACCAGCAGCTCCCCGCTGAGAACCTCGAGCAGCCGCGTGAGCATGTAGCCATCGCGCAGGTCATTGTAGAGGTCTGAGATGCGGCAGGACACTCGGGCCAGGTGGGAGTTAACCCATTTAGTGAACGTCTTCTTCTGGACGGCATCTCGCTCCTCTGTGGGGATTTAGACAAAATGCATTGGGACAAGAAGGAGGACTCAGTGTAGGCAAGAGTACAGTGTTACATTGGGCTGGGCAATGAATCAATTTAAATGATTAATTAAAATTATCTTAAAAGACTTTTTGAATGATTCCAATTCCTATCCAGAAAACTTAAGTGATTTTTAAAAATTTGTTTTTTTAATTGCATTACTTTTAAAATGGTTTTGTATGTTCTCTTTTAAAATTACTTTAATTTTGTGGCCTCGCAAAAATTATTCTTAGATATTTTTTGTAGATTTTTTTTCTTAATTATTTAATTCAGTGTTTCCCCACTGATGTGCACAGCTTTCACTCTCAACATGGTTGTGAGGTGGTAGTTCATAAAAGCTGAGTCAGTGGCATTTTTCCAAAGAGGAAACATTTCATTTATTTGTAAAGAAAAAATATATATTTCATATCCTGTATTTATTTGAAAGTTAGTACAAGTTGATGCCATTAAAAAAAAAACACTTTTAATGCAGTTTTGGGATCAGGAGAAATGAAGCAAACCTTGTTTTGACTAATGTCATTGTCATTAGCTTTTTGAATTATTTTATTTTAAGGCCATATCACCCAGCCCTGGTTGAATAATTCCCATTACCGGCCAGGGCTTTGATGCGGGAGCACTCAAACAACTTGGCGCTGGTGCACTCTGTTTCCCAAAATGCCGAACTGATGGGCCGGTTGTTGTTGTTGAGCTGGCGCTGGGCATCGGCGTTGTCCAGGTCCGGCGAAGCATTCGCCATGACGCCACCAACACCCTACCACGCACACACACACACGAACACACACAATATTTACTGCAATACACACATTGCATAACATGTTCACTATTGGATGTGTCTTGAACATCTAACTAAAACAAAGACCTCAACAGAAGACAAATTGTAAATAACAGTAAAAATAAATATGAAAAAAAATCTAATTTTAAATTAAAATTGGAAATGGCCCAAATCTCCCCAAATGGTCCCTTCAAAACAAAATGGCGGACTAAATTCAAATTCACATAAATAACAAGAAAGACAAAACTGAACTAAATGCAATTACATAAGCTAAATTAAAATAAGATCGCATGCAAAAAAATGCTAAAATGCAGAAAAATACAAAAATATATTAATAATAAATAAGAGGAAATGTTAATCTTTAAGGACTTAGGTTTTGGTGCCGGAGGGTTAATGTTCAAATCCCACTGGGGACAAATGTAAAAATGGCAATTAATTGTTGAAGAGATGCTAGCCTGCTTCCTGGGTACATTCGAGTTGCCCTCGAGCAAGACACCCTCCCAATCCCCCAGCTCAAGTGAAGCAACACTGTTTGCACATCCGTTTCCCTCTGCCATCTCTCCCTGCATGCATGCATGTTCTCTTGTTCAGTGTGTCGTGTGCAACACAAATATACAGCAATACTGTATCGAGCAGACAAAAATAAACTTGGACAATGAGACGCATATGCCGCCTTACCACACACAAAAAGTATTCATGTAAGAAAGAGCGAGACAGATGCCAGTGTTAATCAAGTCACATTGTTCCTTGCAGGCGTGTTCCCCCTTTCTGATCTGAGTCCTCATCAAAGCTGTCATCCTCTCGTCAAAAGTGTCAAAAGGCAAAATCCAATTGATACGCACACCTGAACAACAGCTGGCCCCAGAGAGCCTGCTCAGCTCCCAGCACGTCGAATAAGAACATGTATATTTAGATGTAGCCACTAGCCGTTAGCTTTAACCAGTGAGACAGACAAGCTCAATTGCAATTGGTCCATGGTAACTCATAAAGTACTCATAAACAAATGACTTGTTAATTTATATTTCATAAAGATTCTTATGAACAGTTCAAGTGTGCCATGACGTCCTGTTTGCTAAGAAGGCACCAAGTGTGCTAGCACAAGCTAACGATAGGAACCTAGTCCCTTTTTGTAGTGCTATTTTGTGACTCTGAGGTTCAAGATTGACTCATAACTTACCCCACAATACCTGAATTTAATTCAGAGCTTATATAAAGACATATAACCAATTTGGGATGGATGACAATATTTACATATCATGGACTCCTGGACGCACACAGAAGCGGAAAGTAAAAATTGACCTGAACACAAGGTGTGAGTGACAATATTTACGTCTCATGGTCACTTAGAAGTTTGTGACTTTATTGTTGGCTCATGCCTTCCTGCGTTTAATTTTTCTTTTCCTAATACAGTACTCCTTTGTAATGTCATCCATCCATCCATCTATCCATTGTTTGAACCATTTTATGCTCATGAGGGTCACAGATGTGCTGGAGACTATCCCAGCTGACTTCAGGCAGTAGGCAAACTATACCCTGAACTGGTTGCCAGCCAATCGCACAACACACATAGACAAACACTTCACACTTACAATCTCACCTACTGTAAAGTAGATTTAGAGGGATCAATTAACCAACTATGGATGGGTTTTTTTTTGGAATGTAGAAGGAAACTGGAGTGCCCGAAGAAAACCCACGCATGCAAGGGGAGCTCATGAAAACTCCACACAGGAAGGCTGGGGCCTGGATTCGAACTCATGACCTTTGCACCGTGACGCGGACGTGCCAACCAGTCGAGGACCGTGCCGCCTTTTGTAACGTCATTGTTGAAAAAATAATTTGAGCATATGTCAGCTGACTTTGGGTGAGAAGTGGGGTATACTGGACTGTATCAGAGCCAAACAGAGGGCACACACTGATGAACAAAAGACCAGCATTCACACCTCTGAGCAATTTTTAATTTTCAACCAATCTAAACTGAGTTTTTCAGAAGAGTAGCAAGCTACAGCATGAACTGGTCGCCAGTCAATCGCAGGTCAAGAATAGAAACAACAATTAATACTCATGTATGGACAATTTAGAATCTTCATTGAGGCTAACATGGGTGTTTTGGGAATGAGGGAGTTAAACCCCACTCAAGCTCGAGTAGAACATGCAATCTCCACCAAACTCAAACCAGAACCTCAGAGCAGCAAAGCAAACGTGCTGACCACATCACAGTGCTGCCCATCACAACGTCACTAAAAGTAGAAAGTAGGAAAGAGCAGTGCAGCTAGTGTGTGCTGTTGCAGCTATATCAGGCCTGCTGCTACTATGTGACCAAGGATGCTCTCACTTTCATGCGCCCTCTGACGTGCACCGTCAACAGTCGTCACGCGTGCCCCATCCATCACATGTGCACCGTGCACGGACGGAACACTGCGGTACGGTACCCCTGCAACCTGACGCATGTCCGGATGCCGACTCTCCTACCCACCGGTCCGAGTGTAACCTCATCCCCTCAGTTTAGCCCCAGCTCTCTCCTTCTTCTTCACTGGCTTTTACCTTCCGCGCGAATGCCGAGGACGGACCTTTGTGTCTCCCGGCGATCGAGTGCTCGTCCCCGGCTTGCTTAGCACCGGCAAGTGCAAGCCGAGCCGAGCCGAGGATGCCGCCGATTAAGTGCCGGGCCGGGAAGTGCTGGCCTGGCTGCGGCTGCTGAGGAGGATGATGATGACATCCATAGGACGGACCCGCTCCTCTCCCCCCCACCAGCGTTACCACCTGACAAAACCTCCTCCTCCTCGGCTTTCTCCTCAACGTCGAGATGCGGAAAATAGCAGCAGCAGCGGTGACAGGAGGGGCCGAGAGAGAGAGAGAGAGAGAGAGGGAGAGAGAGAGAGAGAGAGAGAGAGAGAGAGAGAGAGAGAGAGAGAGAGAGAGAGAGAGATCATAAAATGTGCACTAGAGGTCGCAATCTGACAACCGCATTTCAATCAAGAGTACTTTACAGCAATAGAAAGTACAACAATATAATCATGAATAACAATACATAATATTTAGGAATATTTATAAATGAAGTGTTGGGTTTAGGATTTTTTTTTTCCTAGAACGTCATAGCTGTAAATTACAACGGATGGTAAAATCCGTATTACGCAGGCGTTTATCAGTCGAACCTAAAAACAAAAAATGAAAATACATAAAAAAACCTGATGTGCAATAAAAAAATAAAGACATTTTTAAAACCAATATCAAAAATGCGTTTGGGCACACGAAGGCATCGCTGATTAAAATTTGCAATAGTGAAAGTGTGTTTCAACAAGCGAGGAGGGGGATCCTGTATCTTTAAATGAATTTAAGGGGAGGAGCTCAATGATAGGCGGAAGCTTACCGTAGCCTGACCGACTTATGACTGTGTTTTTATTGTAACTTTTTTTATTTACCTTCTGACTCTCTAGACGCTCTAACTGTTGACGATGTCGGACTCCGTTAAGAACGTGCTCATTTTTGGGGCGACGGGAATGACCGGCTTGGCCACCCTGCCTCTCGCCGCGGCTGCAGGTGAGAGACGACGGATGACATCACGCTTTGACGTACCTCTCGTTAAAAAAAAACCGCTGACATAATTGTCCAAAAAAACTGGTTCTAGATTGAGAGGTTGGAATGGAACTTAATGTATTGTGTTGTTGTGAATATGACGTATTTGTTAAAGATGGGTGACATAGTGATTTTAATATATCGTATAAAGTAATTAACATAGGTCTGTGATTCATTTGTTTATAGAAAATACCAGTAGTACTACTACTACATATGGTGTATTTGCATTCGATTTTGATCTTTAACAAATGTATGCGATGGAATTTTTTTAGACTATATTCATTTTATTAAACAAATGAAATTATTTCCATTATTTTGTCTTGGACAAAAAAAGAAAAGAAACTTGTTACCGTTAATTTGACATGTAGACCAATCAGCTTTCAGTTACATTAATAATAACAATCAGTTGCTTAGCTGGTTAATTAATGTGACTAAGCAATTATGGTCCTGGTGCAAAAACTGTTGAGTCATGTTAGATTGGCACGGTGATGATGGATGCTTGTTATCTGTTTTGTGCAGGAGGGGCGATGTCACTCTGACTGTTAGGTCCAATTTGGGGGCGTGTGCAAGCGTGTGCTCTCGTGCGTGCGTGTGTGCGTGCGTGTGTGTGTGTGTGTGTGTGTGTGTGCGCGTGTGTGTTCGTGTGTGATAGACAAGGAGACGTCAGGTACATCTGCTGATTGTCATATCATCGAGACCAGGTTCTTTTCCCAAGAGAAATATTTAGTCCCAAGAGGTTTTACTCCACTTTTTAGTCCTATTCATTATTTATTTCTTTATTAAAGTGAGTTTTAATTAGTCTTTTGAAGAACTTTGTGAGTTTTTGTTCTTATTTTTTGAAAACGCTTGATTTTCCTGAAAATTGAGTATTCATCGAGTGCAAAAAAAAAAGGTCACCAAGTATTGTGAAATAAAGAAAACACATGTACACACACACACACAAAAGCCAATTCCGAATTGGCTTTTTTGGCATTTGATGTTCCACTCTCCTGAGGTATGCCAAGCACTGCTGCCTTTTTATGACAGTGCAGCCAATCACACGAGGGCACATTACCGTGGCGCTCCTTGGCTCACCTGCTCCCTATCTTGCAGACTACAACGTGACGGTGCTAGTGCGAGACCCTGCCAGGCTGCCGGCAGACCACAAGGCCTCCAGGGTGGTGGTGGGCGACGTGCTGAACAAAGACGACGTGAAGAAGGCCATGGAGGGCCAGGACGCAGTCATCATCATCCTGGGAACTCGGAATGACCTCAGTGAGAAGAAAACACACAAATACGCAAGACAGTCAATAAACGCTGTCCAACTGCTAAAAATGACAAATGTGTTTGTTTATTGTTTGTTTTGTGTTGTGCTTCTGTCAGGCCCGACAACCACCATGTCTGAAGGCACCAAAAACATTGTGGAGGCTATGAAGGCTCGTGGAATCCGCAAAGTGGTGGGCTGCATGTCAGGTACAACACATTTACATCCGATGTGTGTATGTTTCCGAATGTTTCCAAATGATCTGTGTTCTTTCTCGTCCCGTGGGTCAGCCTTCCTGCTCTGGGACCGCTCCAAAGTGCCGCCGCGCCTGCTGGCCGTCACTGAGGACCACGACAGGATGTACGACGTCCTCAAGTCATCTGGCTTGGACTACGTGGCCATCATGCCCCCTCATATTGGCAGTGAGTGTTGACGAACAAATAACAATTACTGTAAAATCTTGTGAATAAAACTTAAAAAAAAAAAAAAAAAAGATCTCAAATCCAGGGGAGTATTAATGAGCCGTGTTTGAGATAACATATGGATTAAACTACACACACACACACACACACACACACACATATATATATATATATATATGTAAAACATGCCCTTTTTTGCCCCTTTCATTTTCATTTCTATTACGACACAGATGATCTTCCTCTGACGGAGCGCTACGCGGCGACAGAGAACGCGCTAAGGGGCCGAGCCATCTCCAAACACGATCTGGGACACTTCATGGTTAAGTGTCTGTCCAACAACGAGTGGGATGGCAAGACGGTGGGCGTGTGGGGGGACTACAAATAGTTCAAATCACACCACAAATAATGATCATGACAATTGTTCGGTTTTGTGCTTTTCAAATAAATCAAGTTGAAAATTTCTCTGCGAGACATTTCCATCCACTACACTACACTAAATTATGCTCACGAATATTCAAACGCAACATACCTTTTATTCACAATTTAAAAGTGTCGTCAGGTGTGTTAACAACATGCCTGTGGGATGTTTTATCAAACTTCTGATGGTGAAATCAGCTTCTTTAACCATTCACCAAGCAAGCCACTGAAACACACTTGTCAGTAAATGCACCGTTGTGGCGGATGGCAGAGCCAACCAGAAATCACCTCCACTCCGACATCGACAGCATCGCCAAACATTATTATCAGAGCCTAATGCTAATCTGAGCAAACATTGCCACTCTACTTACCCAAAGGCTTTGGCATGATTACATCAAGATGGTACTTTTGCTTTGGAGTTTCGACCAGCCTTGCTGATCATATCATTGACTGATATGATCAGCAATAGACCAGTGTTTCACCACAAATTAGGTATGCTGGTAAACGCAAACGAATCTGCCCAGCCATCTTTAAATGTTCTATTTTTTCAGATTTTTTTTTTCTCTTAGATTTCACCATTTTTGGACTAGCTACTGTTGAAAGTCTCGATGAATGTATCCGGGATTTTACGGGGCTGTCGGAGAGTGTGACGAATATTTTGAGTGATGAAAATAATACAATATATAAATAGTTTTATTTTAATATTTTGAGATCACAATCATCTTACAATTTACAAGGACAATTAAACAAAACGAAACCAACACAAATAAAATACTTTTTCCATATATTGTGCTGTTTTGGTGTCACTGAGCTGCTGACCTGTCAAATCTGCCTGGTGACACGTCAAATGCTCCAAACGTCTCTGAAGAAGGCAAATGCCAGAGTGTAACTAAACACTATTTCCTTATCAGGCTACTACTGTATGAACAGCATAACACGAGGTCGTTCACCTCACTTTCGTCGTCAGGACAGAACTCTCTCTCCTTCCTTTTTCATCTCAACAATATTTTTACAGCCACACTGCCACCTAGTGTACAGTTAGAGAATATATCAGAAGTGATACACGTTTTTAAGACAAATAACATTCACTTACACCGGACACTTATAACTTATTTTTCCAAGCCACGCATAGCCGCAACATAAGGATGAAATAGCCGCGGGTTGTCGACCCCTGTTCTAAAGGAAAAATAACCTCATTCTTTAAAATTGTCTGAAGATGGGTTTTTGTAAGATACAGTTGTGATCCAAAGTTTACGTGCGAATATTTAACGTCAACCCTCAGTTTGTGCTATATGTCTGTCATTTCTATTATTTTATTGATGGTTGTCTTTTATAGTTTCATAAAATCAAAATTGTTGCATCTGGATCATAGAACATATGATAATAAAGATGTATTCTTTGTTATCCCCTCTAAACAAAGTTGGGATGTGCGATTCAAATAAGTCGTGAAAGTCTATGTTCACACGGACCTGCATTTACTGTGAAATGGCTCATTAAATGAAATATGATGAAATGAATGAAAATCGATTCACCGACACTTGGATAATTGGAGCAAATAATGAGATAAAACGTCATTTGTGATAACTTGACGTCATTTCAGCAGATTGCGAGAATATTTTAAACAGTTTCACTTCATGTTAGACTAGTGACCGGAAGTTAGCACGCCTCCTGGACCCGAAATACTAAAATGATGCGTGCAAATAGCCAATTGCTCCGTTTTCAAGCAGCCGTTTGCTCCCCCCCTTGTGGCCAGAATGACATGACTTCATATCACTTCTTATTGACTGCACAACAAAACAAGTTGTTTTTGAATGATGTAAAATATGGCTTATGTATTATGTAATTAAGTGTTATTTTATTTGGTCACATTATTTTTTTTTTTTATACCAGGGAAAAATATACTTAATTCTCGAAGCATTTGAGAATGTACATTTCATCCATCCATCCATTTTCTGATCCGCTTATCCTCACAAGGGTCATGGGGCGTGCTGGAGCCTAACCCAGCTGTCTTCGGGCAGTAGATGCGGTACACCCTGAACTGGTTGCCAGCCAGTCGCAGGGCACACGTAGACAAACAACCATCCGCGCTCACACTCACACCTAGGGACAATTTAGAGTGTTCCAGTAACCTGCCACACATGTTTTCGGAATATGGGAAGAAACCGGAGTACCTGGAGAAAACACACACAGGCGTAGGGAGAACATGCAAACTCCATACAGGAAGGCCGAAGCCGGAATCGAACCACGCATCTCTGCTCTGTGAGGCCGACGAGCTAACTTATTTCAGTTTCTGACGCGAGATTTTGTTTAAACTTTATGAACCTCCTCCGTCTTAACCCATTTAATCACAATTTTTTCCCAGACATTTAAAAGTCAAAATCAGGTGTCATTGGTCGCCCTTTTAAGTAATCAGTAATAAAATTTTTTTAGAGCCCTGTAAATTAAATCATTTTTGTCCTTCACAAATGTGACCCGTGGGAATTAATCGGTTAAAGTCCATCGTATGTACATATATTTTAATATAATAAACTCAGTGTAACACCTAGCTGTTAAAAAAGTGAGAAAGGGCAGGAAAGGTTCTTTTTTTTCATGGGAAATGTCATCAAGTGGGAGATTCCGGGCAGACTCTTGCACCCACGCGACCACAACCACCATTCAACCACCGTGGGGGCGCGTCTGACTACTCGCCCTCAGCCAATCAGTCTCCTCGCAACTGTTCGCTTACGCAGCTGATCGTGGACCGGCTGCGGAGGTGGGGAGAAAAGCCTAGCCGCCAAGAAACTGACAAGACAAGGAGCCACTTGTTGTTGCCGAGCAGCGAGCGGCGGTCTTCGGCTTCATTCGTCACCTCTCCGCTGCCTCCAGGTGAGATGTTCATGGTTTAACTATGTCGTCGCTAATATTAGCTCCGGAAGTTCTGACACATATGACGACATAAACAAGCGGAGGATGATACATTTATGATCCATATTTGTGATGTTTAGATGTATTCGTTAATTCGTGTCACCGCAAAATTAGTTGTAAAATAAATGTAGGGATGAGTTGTGTTGTGGACTTCCTCGAGAGAGCAGGAGTGGACAACCTATAGCCGGTGAACCACCGCTATGCAGTTCTAAAACAAATTTCCATCTTAAAATGATTTATGTTTTTCTACATTTCCCCCCGAATCAGTGAATTCCTTGGTTTCAGTACAAGTTGTGATACCCAAACAAGCCTGAGTGGTGAACATGTTGCACACCCACGCAGCACAGGGTCACGTGACACATACCAGCTCTGGGTGTGAGATGACTTGACCTCACACAGCTGTCCTATCTGTTGACAAAACACACATACACACAAATATATTTACACTACACACAAATACGAAGAGTATACATCCATCCACAAATTTAAGTACACACATGCGCACATATGTCGGGCAGAATTATCGCATTTGCAAAACCCATTAATTTCCAGAGGGGGAACAAAACATTACCTTAACATTACCTCGGCAAACAGAGCAAGCCATTGTCAACACTAAATTGCGGAATAATTAAAATACTTATATATAATAATTTAAAAACAAAAAAAACACATCCATGCGGGGGCAAAGCAACATGCATTCGGGGAATGTGCAATATTCATTTATACTTTCTAATACACATTCCCACCTTATCCAATATGCTGTCGCACTTTACAAGGCCACTGTGCTATTTTACTTTTCACAAGGGGAGTAGTGGGGATGCTTCCAGCTGCTGATCCACTGCCCGAGTCACCCACTGATCCACCTCAGTTATGAAACAACTACTATTGCTCAGTCCACACACACAGCAGGGAGCAGGCTCGTGGTTGTGGTTCCCTTACTTGCTGCCCTACAGTGTAATACAAGCATGTCACGTTTGTCAAATTTCCCATGAGGGGGATTTTTTTTCTTTCACATCAGAGCTTACATACAAGATGGGACAGAAAGCACGTACTGTATTTCTTTTGCACACTCGGTCTGTTACTTGCCTACCACTGAATGAATGAATGATGTGTGTATTGGGTCTTCACTTTTCTGACCCTATTTTTTTTATTATATTCATACTTAAAATGTTGCAATCAACCTCCAAAGGACAAGAGAAGGACACTTGATGGAAGGAAACATCATGACTTGACATCCTGTTGTTTTTTTTTTTTTTTTACATTGCATGATCATAATTTTTCCATTTGCTTAGCCGCAAAGAATCATGTGAAATTCACTGATCAAAGATTTGAATATGAGGCATCTTACCGAAAGGCTGCTCAAAATTGACATATGCTCCACAGGAAGTTGAATGTCTACATCAGCGTCGTCTCCATGGCCATGTCGATGCATCATCATCATCCTCTTGACCTCCTTACCACGCCTCTTTGCAGGTAGCCACACCCCTAACCAAATTTAAAAAATATTTGTGGAAATAAATACATCTTTTTATTTTCCAGACAAGACAATCCGTTTTCTTTTTCAACAAAATATAGAATAGTTATGACAGAAGAAATGCGTGTTAAGTTTAAATCCATAAATATTAACATTCTTTTTCTGTATTTATTTTTTAGTAAGTCACTGTATACCATCATTGGTGAGCTATTTTTAGATCATGGTACTGGGTTACTCATATAGTCCTTGGAGCTAACTAGTACCAGCTGCCACTTTTTTTTTTTTTTTACAGTTTAAACTGTGCTTCTTAAACGTGTCTCTTTGGAGGTGCCATTTTCAGTATGATGTTTTGCAAAGGGCACGGACTTTTTACAATATACACCTACTGGGGGCCTTTAGCGTCTTCTTTCACGACCACCCTTCCCACCTGAACGCCTGCATGCTGTCCTCAATTACGTCAGCCTTTTTCTCTATATAAGCAGTGTGTCGGCACAACATCAGTCAGTCAAGCGAACCCCTCATCGAAGTTGCACAACAGCATTCATAGATTTTTGGAACTCGGTGCATACACAAGGCGACCTGCATTATTAGGCGCCCCATGCTTTTGGAGAAAATTAAAAACTCTTAAGTGTGCCTTTTGGTCATGAAAATACGGTAGTTTTTCTTTCTTTGTACAAGGCAGTGTTTTCTTTTCCTTTCTGTATCACAACAAGATGATTTGTCAACAAATTACTGAGCAAATAGTAAAACTGAAATGTGAATCTTGCCCAGTCTCTTGCAATCAATCTTCCACATACACAAAGTTGTAACTTTCAATTTTGAATATTCACAGCTAATTCTCATAGTAATGACAAAATTTCTGGGGCATTTACATCAGAACATCGCTCCAGAGTACACTCTTCCACTTACAACATGACTAACTGTTTTATCTGTACACAATGACATAAAGACATGTTGTTCTGATGGCAGTGACCTGTTCATTCGGTGACACAAATATTTACTTTTGAGAGCTGTGTTAAGGATTTAGCAAAAGAAAATGGCTTTTTTGGAGAAATGCACTTACTGTTTTGCCAAATTCAATTCTGATCGGAGAAATGTACCAAAGCCACTGAGAAAAATGTGTAATGTGTGCAGATTAAAAGAGATGTGTTTTGCTATACGATTATGGCTGTTCCGATTAACCAATAAGAGGAGGGGGGGAAAAAAGACGCATTATAAAATCGAGAGAAAGAGAATAGAATGTGAGGAATACATTAACACAATTTGTGATAGCGAACGATGTCCTCTTTACTAAAGCCACTGCACCCCCTACAGGCCGTCTGAGCAACTGCACACACCCTCTGGTCCCAGAGCATGGGGGCTTCCGCTGTGAGCCCTCCCCCTGTCGAGGTTTCCCCCACAAGAGTGCCGTGCACCTGTTCTGTGAGGACGGCTATCGCACAGTCAAGTCTCCCATCTCCTGGTGCAATCACGGCGCTTGGAAGCCGCGCATTCCCGCCTGCGTCCGCATTAGAGGTGAGCATTCACGGGAGTCTGCCAATTTGGTTCAAAGCGGCCTTTTACGGGTGTCTGTCAAAAGGAATTTGCTATTGATGTCCGATTTCCGATTCTACCAAATTTGGAAAATTCAGCTCCAGGAGCCAGTTTGACCTAGCAACTAATCCGCGTGTCCTCTCGAGGGTCACGGACATGCTGGAGCCTATCCCAGCTGCGTTCGCGCGGTGAAGTTTTATGAGGCGCCATACAACAGGATGCCATGTTATGAAAATTTTGAAATTTCAGCCCCGGAAGACGGTTTGACTCAGCGACATGAAATTTGGTAGTCATGAGTAGAGCCAAAAAAATGTCTTACGAAGGTCTGTCCAATCATACGCATGACGTCTATTATTTTGGCTCACAGTCCATTTAAGGCTCATTTGAGATATTTCCAGTTCTTTATTGACACACATTTTTGTTTTTTTTTGTCTGATTTGAAAAATTCACCCCCCAAAGCAAGTTTGAGTTTACAACATGATACTTGGGAGAATGTCTATCATGAGTAGACCATTTCCAGGGTTCCTTCACAGACCAACCTGTCATAGAGATTTTGTCTGAATGCTGCAAGATTGAGGACTATGTACGAATTGTGAAGAATTTGAGTTTTCAGCAGAGCATGGTTGCAAATGTGATGGATGATTTGCTATAAAAGCTTATCGTATTTGATGAAAGCACATTTGAAGTGTTTCATATCATGGATCAAGATCTAAACGTGCTGACCTAGTTTCTCTTGAAAGTTCTTCCTTCTTGTTTTGGTCCTTCCGCAAGGGTAAATGCTGGTTTCACTCTCATTAGGTCATGTGATTCCTCCTCCTTTCTGCCAGGCTACAGACTGAGCACCGAATTGCATTATAGTAATGTAGAGTACAGCGGCTTGGTGTGTAACTGGTTAGCACGTCCGCCTCACAGTGCATAGGTGCATGGTTCGATTCCGGCTCCGGCCTTCCTGTGTGAATTTCGTATGTTCTCCCCGTGCCTACGTGGGTTTTCTCCGGGTACTCCGGTTTCTTCCCACATTCCAAAAAACATGCATGGCAGGTTTACACTCTATATTGTCCTAGGTGTGATTGTGACCGCGAATGGTTGTTCATCTATGTGTGCCCTGAGATCGGCTGGCAACCGGTTCAGGGTGTACCCCGCCTACTGCCCTAAAACGGCTAGGATAGGCTCCAGCACACATGCGACCCTCGTGAGCATAAGCGGATTCAAAAATGGATGGATGGATTGTACAGTACATACTGAACATTATGCAGTTTGCCATTTTGAAAACGTTTTGTAAATTGTTTGATCAATGGTATATCATAAACAAATAAAAACCAGGTAAAACCTTCATTTGAAACTCGACCCCAGATTTCAAAGCCTAATTTGAAAGCTTCTTTGTTTGAAACCTTACCACAGTCCTTCAAAATGTAATTTGTAATCTTAAATTACAGTATGATTTAAGGTCTAACATTGACTTGAAATCCTAACCTGTTTGAAACCCTAGTTAGAAACCCTAACCCTACTTTCAAACTCGATTTTGAAAATCAAAAACTAACTTGAAATCCTACTTTGAAACCCTAATCCAGGCGTGAAACCCTAATTTGAATCCTTACATTGAAGCCCGAATCCAACCTTGTAACCTTCATTTCAAACCATAACTTGAAGCCAAAATCTGAACTCTTAACCCCGGCTTCAACCTGCAATTTGAAACCATAACTCAAAACCCTAACCCAAGTCAAGTAA
Source organism: Hippocampus comes (assembly GCF_001891065.2). Classification (NCBI taxonomy): domain Eukaryota; kingdom Metazoa; phylum Chordata; class Actinopteri; order Syngnathiformes; family Syngnathidae; genus Hippocampus; species Hippocampus comes. Next base: position 839,814 of record NW_017806030.1, read on the forward strand.
TTTGAAACCCCGATTGCATGACCGTCCGTGTTTTGTCATGTGTTGTTATTTTGTTATTTTATGTTAACTGTTCCGCGACCCTAGTGAGGATAAAGCGGTTCGGAAAATGAATGAACGTTAACTGTTTATGTGCCTCGGGACTACGACTGAAAACTAGCATTTTTTTCATAAATACTTTGAAACCTTAACGCAAAACCACAAACCATGATGAAAACTCTAACTTGAAATGCGAATTTGAGCCCTCTCTGGTTTGAAACCTGAACCCAGTCTTAAAATCTTACTAATCACTGAAGGGTGCATGTAGTGTTCACTTTGTTCTACTTATCATCCTGTTTGTGGTTTTGGTACCATGTCGTCTTCTTCTCTCAGTGGTTCTGCAAACAGGAAGTGAGAGATCAGAAGAGGAAGTGAAAGAAGCCACCAAAATAAACATGAAGCGGATAGACAGGAAGCACCAAACAAACCGCACAGACATCAAATACCTGGCCACTCTTTTACCCACGATGTCCTTTAATGCTGTGATAGAAAAGAAAATAAGTCTGTCAAATGTATGAAACCCTAATTTGACAGCACAACCAAGAATGCAAAGAACACCTTGAATTTATATTCAAGATGAAATGAGATAGTGGCTGGAATTATTGAGAATGATTTTCATTTGGTTTTTATCTCCCTCTTGCTATTCTCAAGATTCAAATTCCAACTCGATCATCCTCCCATGATTCAGAGCAATGATGCTATGACACACCAAAAACCGAGCCCTATAGATTATTTTAAGCAATACATTCATGACTCTGTGTTTGAAGGAATTGGCCCTGTGCACAAATCAATGAGAACTACTTGCATTTGGAGCAACACTAACTATCACACCTAAAGAACTAGAGACGTTGTTTTGGGAGTTCTATTTACATGGGCTGTCTAGGATATCTCAAAATTCAAATGTATTGGGCCTCTTATTTTAGAGTCCAAATTGTGGCAGAATCTCTCACATTGACTTTTTGATATTTTCTGTTGGCTGCCAACAAAGTTCCGTTTCACATGTATCTGCTTCCAATGCCCGCTGCAGTGGACATATCATAGCTAAAAAATGAAAAAAAATTTTTTTTCAAAAATGTATTTTCCGGTATTCCAATTACTTCACAAAGAATGGGGAATTTCAAAATAAAAGTGATTGGACCACGACTATTACTTTAGACCTCAACCCTGGCTTGAAACCCGACTGCTCGTTTCTACAGGGGATGCTCGCATTAACGCCCATGGCGGGGCAGATTTTGGCGTGCCCAACGTGGCCACGACGGCTGTGGGCGTGTCCATATTCCTGCTCACCACAACCGCCTGCCTGGTGGTCAAGTCCCGCCTCTGCCCCTGCCAATCACAAAGGTGAGCACCCTGCTGTCACATGTAATATGACAGCTGTCACATGATCTCTGATGATGCATGACGTGTCACATGACTCATGTCACATGATCTGTTACAGGATGTCACATGATGCATCTGTCACATGATGTGTCATGTGTCAACTGACATGTTTCGAATGAATTGTAGCATGTCAAAATTATCACACAAAATGTGGCACATGTATGATACATCACATGATGATGCCACCTGGTGTGCCATGACATGTGACATGTGTTTCACGTTGCATCTGTCAGGTCACATATGTCATATGTATCAAATGTGTCACATGATGTCTGTCACATGACACATTTCCCAGTAGGCGTCGGTCCTCGGAACAGCTGGACCTGATGGCTGAGGGATTTCCTGTGCCGCTGCCGTCCTATGAGGAGGCGGTGTATGGCAGCTGGGGCCAACCCCTCCCCCCTTGTCGCTCGCCCCCACCGGGACCCACCCAGCTCCTGCTCGCCCGGGAGCCAGCCAGCGATCAATTCAGCCCTGACAATCCCCCACCTTCTTACGAAGAGGTCCCATCACGAACGAGTGACAGCCGACGGCTACGTGTTTCTCTTTCGGACGACAAGGATGTTTGAAGGACAAAACTGTGAGGCAGTTTCGATTGACAGCTGCCGGATGTGACGACAAGGCACTTTTTTCCCCTTGCATTGGGTTGGACGCAGCGGGCTGGCGTCCAGAAAAAAGCTGATTGGCCAGTTTGCACTCATCTGACAATGGAAGCTCTCAGGTCCAACATGAAATGCTAATTAAAATAACCCTGGTTTGAAACACGAACGCAGATTTGAAAGCCTACTGTAATCTTGAACCCTTGTCTTGAAACCATGATTGGAAACACCAACCAAGCCTTCATACAGTTCATTGAAACCCCAACTGTAAAACCCTACTTTGAATCCTTAACCCCGACTTGAAACTCTAATTTAAAATTCAAACGCTGGCTTGTATTTGAAACTAGCTCACCCCAACTCCAGTTTTCAACCAAACTTGACACCCCAATCAGGCTTGAAACCCTCATTTGAAATCATAACCCAGGCGTGCAACCATAGCGACTTGAGAGGTTCCACTGTATCCACGAACAGAATATTATAATTAATGTATGAGATTATATTTATATGAAGTAGATCAATTGCAGACTGAATGTATTTTCTCTTTATGAATGCCATACTGTAAATAATATTGACTTAATTGATAAATATATCTTTACGTCTCTTTGTTCTGTCATCTTTCAAATTTTCCTTCTGACCTTTAAGTTTCATTTAGTGGAACTTGCCACCACAGCAGGAAACCAGAACCCACACACACACCAAGATGTCTTATATTGATTTATCTCGAGGGTAAGTCTGAGCAAGTTATTATCATACCTGTAGTTATGCGGTTTCATTACGGAAGCCCCCCAGCACAAACAAACAAACAAATAAATAAATAAATAAATACTTACTTGAATTCGCCTGCCGCTTACGAGGTACAGCAGACAAATACAAAAGTTAAAAAGTCTGTATTTTAACAAAGCTCACTTTTGGTAACTAAAAAGTTTACTACATAAAATAACTGAAATATGGTTTGTCCGGAAATAAAAAGAAGTTGAATTACAGTAAAGCGACCACACACACACACACGTACACACACACACGCACATACACACACGCACACTCACACACACTCCCTCTCTCTCCCACAAGCAAACACACACAGACACCCATGCCTCCCGAACGTGCCAGACGCTCCCTCAAGCACACAAATACATGAATGAGGACAAGTCATTAATGACTTGTTGCAACTTTGTAATTTGTGATTTTGGCATGAGAATCACAGGAAAAATTCTCCTACCATGACGTACAGTATGTTTGAGTAGAGTTCATCATGACCAGTCATTGCACAAGAGGGAGAAGCATCAGGAGGAAAGAGGTACAATATTACCACATTCAGGGTTGTGAATACAAGGGAATAGAATGAGCCTTTGGAAATCGCACAATTGGTAAATTCATCTTTTGCAGCATGAAAAAAAAAAATCACCTCACTTCTGGATTGAGGATTAATTGTACCTGGGAGACACTTTAACACTATATTGAAATAGTTAATGATTTTGCAGCATGTGGCTCAAGGTTGATTTTCCGGGCTCAGACTGTCACATCATAAAAGATTCAATAACTCCCCAGGTGATGTGTTAATTAACATTCTCAACTCATCACAAGTGTAAATGTTTGCTACTGTACAATAAAACTAAAATAAAGTAAAAACACTTGGTACTTGATTAAATGAACGTTATTGAAATTCAGGCTCTTGCCTCGTGCTTGGAGTAATACTGTTCTTCAGTACCTTCGGTCAGATATTGGCCAGAATCATACATGGCAATGGCGAGTGATGAAAAAAGCGGAAGGGGCGTGGCCTGGACGGGGGCGTGGCCTGGACGGGGCGTGGTTACTTACAAAAGTGGCACTAAACATGCTGAAGATGAAGTGTATTAAATTTACACAGTTTGAAAATTGAACAGAAAAAAATCCCAAGATCGCCACTATTCTTTCAAGTGAAAATTTGTGCAATTTTGCCTCTGCATTCCTGGTGAGTACCAATATGTAACTCCAAATTTGCTGCTCAAAATCAAAACTAAAAAAGTAAACACATTCCCTGCC
>NW_017806030.1:844267-888265 GCF_001891065.2 Hippocampus comes
ATTGTCCAAGAGCTTCTGTAACTTCGTCGAACTTGGAACCAATTTTAACCTTTACAGTGACTTTTCTGTCAAGCCAGTCCAATCGGAATTTATTCTTGACATTTGAGTCAATTTCTAGGATTAAAGACTCCTGATCTTTCGTCAAAATTTTCATAATTCCGCTCAAAACGATCCCAGAACAATGAATTTGCGAGACGAACAGGCCGCCATGAATCAGGTAAAGCAATATGTTACATGCAATTTGATTGGTCCAATCGCTTGTAGTTAACCAATCGCTGGGCCGTTTATAATCGAGCTAAGACTTCCGCAACAAATAATGCCTTCAGTGATCTGATTAGTTGAAGCTTTCATACACGTCCAATCGCAGGGCTGTTTACAAACGGAAAACGGAGAGACTGTTCGGGAGAGCTCGTGAAAACTCGACGATAAGGTACCTGACGGCCCCTAAAATTTTCTCAACGGATTTAGACGATTCACAAAAATGATCAATTTAAGAAATAAAACGGCGGATTTCCGCGAATCCGCGGAAAATTGCCATGTATGCAGAATGCGTTGGATGGCTACTTTGTTGTTTGGCTGACCCGGGATGTATTGTACAGTACTTCCTCTTCCTTTCCTCCCTTTAGACCTTGCACACACGCTTGCACGCATGCACCGGCACACATCAATACAACCATCACATGACTATGATTCTTGCTAGTTATTTTATTTATTTGAGTGTCACAAATGAGAACATTATCATCAAAACTTCAAATGAGAGGATTGGTGCAAAGGAAAACGAGCCAATCAGTGAGGCTGCCATCAGGGTTTCGAGGCTGAGGGCAAAAAGTAGAACAAAAGACACAGAAAAAAAAAAATCAATATTATTTCTTTTGTCATTCTATTGATTAATGCCAATAATTAATTTAATGTCAATAATTTATTTATAATTGCTGTGTATGATTGAGAAACATGATTGATGCTAATAATTTGTGCTAATATGCCAGTGTTTGCTGCTATTAATTGATAGAGTATCAATACCAGGTATTGGTATGGGGTCGATAACAGATGCCTTTTGATGTACATGTAACAGGGTACTCATAAGGCATTTGATACCAGCCAGCAATACTTAAGGTGCCGGAGCCCTCTTGTGGCCGTTTCACCATCAGGAAGTAAATGGCATGCATGTCTGACATTTTTCTGTGTGAACTGCATGCTTGTCCACCTCCATTTCATAACAAACGTGTCCTAAAATCAGAGAGGGTTGTTTATGTTTTTTTTTTTTGGTCAGGAATAAATAAAAGGTCTTTAAAATTATGTTTTTGGTATAATTGAAATTTTATGAATCAAAAGTACAAGTATTAGTGGTATCAGTTACTTGGTATCAGTGAGTACTCAAAAGGTGCCTACCAAAGCTGGTATCAGTCTGAAACATCCCTATAATTGATTGTCATGATACATACTACTGATTAGTGCTATTAATTGGTGACAATTGTCAATGACATGCCAATGACTGGTGATAATGACTGACGCAATTTTTTATTTTTTTTAGATAATCATTAGTGCTCATAATTGATGCAAATGATGAATGCTAATGATGGCTGAGCGTCACACCTGCAATGCGTCGGTGTTCAGTGGTTGTCCGTCTCTTTGTACATCTCGCAGGCGGACGGCTCCGTCATTGGGGTACCCCTCCTGCACCTCCAGGTGGCACAAGATGGATGCTGACTTGAGGTACACCAGCACACGCTGAGCAGGACACCAATCGATGGCGAAGCTGAAAAAGGAAGCGGGAGCGCCCGCGTCAGGTCACGGAGGATGGCGAGGGGTTGCTTGCGGAGCCCACCTGGATCTCAGACTCTGGATCTCAGCCAGAAGGTCGGCCTGACCCACATAGTTCTCCATCACCTCCACCAGAGCGGCACTGAGTTCACCACGGCGGCCCGACACGTCTTCCTGAAGCTGCTTCGCCAGGCTCGCCTGATCACATGACAGCAAGTCAAGTTCACACATCAATTATTATTCCTTTATTACTATAGAGATGCTCTTTGTTCCAGCTGCAGCTGTTGTCAAACCACTATATAAATAAAGTGTTGAAATGTATACAACAGACAATGTAATTCAGGAAAAAGTCCACTAAAATAAGTGAATGATACCAAAAGCAATGACTGCATTCTGAATCATTCATCACTCCCAACTCCCTATGACACAAATAACGAAAATCTGTGCATAATTGACACTTCCCTGATCAAAAAGCTTATAATTGCCAATAGATACCACCAGATGGCGGAAAAGCACTACTTTTGTCTAAATGAAGCCCCAAAACTAACTTCAACATAGCCCCTTGGCATCAAAATGGCACCAAACGAAATTCAAGAGTTTTTCATACTGGATCAATCTGAAGTGTGAAATGGTCGTCTTGGCTCCAGATGATGGACAGCTTTAACGGCTCCAGCTCATTGAATGCCAGATTTGTGTTGGCGGGAGGGTGCGGCCTCAGCTCCAGAGACACCTGCGATTGGTTGAAGGACAGCAGGCTGACGTGCGCCACCTCCTGCACGGCCGCCACGTACGACTGCAAGCTGCAAACAAGAGAATGCCATGTCATTTGATGTGTCAAGTCACCCGTCCGATCATGTGACCCAATGACACTTACGCCTCTCTGGAATGCTGCCAGACGTCCACTTGCCCGAGCTCCGCTTCAAGCTCCGCCTTCAGCCGAGTCAGCTGACCATCACGTGTCTGCAACGCTTTCTGTGCCTCCTTCACGCTCGCCTGTAAGTCTTCACGCTGCTGCTTCTGAAACACACAAACACATAACACATGTATGTGTGTGCGAGTATAAGGGCTAGGTGATACAGCCTTTTTTTTTGGGGGGGGGGGGGGGGGGGGGGAACAGCCAAGAATCGTGTATGTAAGTAACCATTGTGGATATCTAGCGTATCAACTAACAGTGACTGGAGATGACAAACTATTGTTTGGTTGCAGTCTTTTGCTTTAAAGGTAAAATGACGGTTGTGACCTCACCGAACTCATTTTAGGAACCAGTGTTGAGCACAAACATGATACTTGGAGAAACGTGTGCCATAGTGAGGATATAATTCAACATCCGATAGATAGATAGATAGATAGATATATAGATAGATAGATAGATAGATAGAATATTGTCAGAAGATCCACTTTGCATTAAAACAGCAGCACCGTCATGCGCATGTGACTCACTGAACAGCACAAACACAATACACAAATATTACCATTAAGGTGTCATCCGTGTGCAGCACTCTCATTAAGGCGTCATTGATTTTGTGATTTGTTGGTCGAGTATAAGGGCTAGGGGTCACCGTTTTTTTTTGGGGGGGGGGGGGAGCAGGGGTGGTTCACAAAATACCACTTCCAATTTGAATAGATTATTTTTTTATGCTAGTGCCACACCGAACGATTATTTTAATCATTGATTGTTCTATCACTTAGTCATTGTGTCATTGTGTGTGCACCTTGGCTTGCAGCTGTTGCAATAGTTGTTTGACTTTGTGTCGTTTGTCAATGATGTCTTTTTGCAGCGTGTCGACCAGCTCATCCGTATGCTCCGCCGTCGTCCTGCTCTCCACCTTCAAAGCCTTCCAGTGGCCTCGAGCTTCGCCTTCTGTAGTTAGGAAACAGAGTAGTGCCTGACGTGACACTATACATGTCACCCAAAAGAAAATAATAGTGCGCCTTTCAATTCAGAATGCGGAGGGAGTGTGATGAGAGCATTTCTATAGTGTTCCCCGTACATTTTTAACTTTGGTATCTACTTTTTGTCAGTTGTTTTGCTAAATAGTGTGTCTTAAATTTTTCTCCAATGTGAAATATGTGCCTTGGCTAAATAAAGGTTGGGAACCATGGGTCGAAATTGACTGTAGGTGGGGCTACCTGATTGTGGGGGACAGGGCTGTGTCAGCAGTTGCTGGGCAGATTGAACGCGCTCCAGCTCGCACATCATGGAGTCCAGAACAAACAGTTGACGCCAACCAACTTTTTGCACACGCCGCCTGTCCTACACGCACACACACGCACGCACACACAATGAATGAGGATGTGGATGTTTCAGTGACCAAAACCTTCAGAAGAAGAAGATGAATACCTGGAGAAAGAGTAGTTTCTCCCCTGCAGGGTCCAGCTCCTCCCCGCCATCACACAGCGCCGGAAGGGTTGGGTCACAGCGCTTCAATACACTGACAAACATGCACACATTCATGATTAAATGTACACACAAGCCAAGACAAATGCACCCAGCATCACGTGAAATCAAGAGATATCCATCCATCCACGAGCGATAGCGTTTGTCCTCCTCATTAAGGTCGCACATGGGCTGAAGACTCACCTGAGTTTGGGTTAGAAACGACGTACACTCAGGACAGGTTGCCAGACAGACAATGGCTGGGCACATATAGACAAACAATGGCCTGGTCTAGGGTCGCAGTTGGTGTTGTGGTGCACTTGCCTGACTTGTGTCCAGGTGCTGTGGGATCGGTTCCCACTCAGTGACGGTGTGGATGTGGGTGTGAATGGTTGTTTGTCTGTATATGTGCCCTGCGACTGTCTGGTGACCAGTCCACGGTGTAGTCTGTCTTCTGCCCAAAGTCAGCTGGGATGGGCTCCAGCAACTCCCCGCGTCCCTGTTCAGGTTAAGTGGTGTTGAAAATGGATGGATGGCCTGGTCTCCAGTCAGTATCAAGGTGCATATACCTGTACTATCGATAGTCAATGTAGTCCTCTCTAGTCAGTCAGAGGGCTTGAGATATTCGACTATGGTTTTATTAAAGACGTTGTGCGTCACTTGCTTTGATGTATTTAACATTTTATTTTGGGGTCCAGAAAATAATTCATCAAATTTATATTGCGCTTTTCTGGACACTCAGAGGCTTCAAAATGTATACCTTCATCATGCGCTCACACCTTCACGCTCTCTCTAGTGTTGGTAAACTGCGGTCTGTCGCCACAAATATTAACTCGAACAAAACCAAATGATAAAGGTTGCCCATGTAGCTGTGCCGCAGATAGAAGTGGCATAAGGCTGTGGTCTTATGACATTCTGATGTTGTATTTCTTTCATTTTTATTACTTAACGATTCCGTAATGCGAACATTTTTTTCGAAGAACATCTACGTTGAGTTAATTTATGTAGAACACATTAAAAAAAGACTGCTCAGTGAATCGCATCGAGAAAGAGACAATTAAACGTCAAACTTACTTTGTAACGGATAATGCTGTTGGCGTCTTGTGCGGCATTTTTATTTTCAAATCCCCCGCGCTATGACGTGGTCGCTTGTTGATGACATCACGAACTGTCTTCATCTGACATTGGTTTTAGCTGCTTTAGCGTCACCTGGTGTTCCGGTAAAATTAACAAAAAGGAGCACAAATATAAAATAAAATAAAGTACAATCAACCATGTGTCCACAAAACGACTCAAAACCATATTAAAACCAGAGTCTAAATGGAAACGCTGAAGTAACAGGCGTTTGGAGAAACTTTATTTGACGAATACTTTGAACTTTTACGGCCTTGCACAAACCATGCACTAACTCACAGTAACCATAAAACTAGTGTTATTTTTGGGAAACATCATTGTGAGGTTCCATATACTTCACTGTATATTTTTTCTTCATCCATTCGGCTCTCCGAATCACTTACTTGGTCACGGGTAAACAGTAGCGTTTTCATTTATAGACTGTATACTATAAATTAATCAATCTATGAATGTATTTTAAAAATATATTTTCACCATGTTTTTGTTAGCGTGGACACATTAAATATTTCTGCGGTTGCAAAAACAGTTTATTTCAATAGACACATTAAAAACAATCTTTCACGTCATTGAAAGTAACATCAACCTTGTTTATAAATTCTGACTCGGAAAAACCTTTCCAAAACTACTACCCGCTACCTCAAAAAAAGTCGCATAGTGTGGTCTTTCTACTGTAGGTCTAAAAACTAGCTGGTGCTAAGCTCACTACTCATTTACTGCATGTTTATTGTAGAGTACAGTTGCATAAAAAACCCAAAAGATAATACATACATGCATTTCTGAAATGACCCGATAAGAAGTGTTAGATCTTCTTAATATCACTAACCCAGCATATGCAAGAGAAATACAAATAAATGCCCTCAAAATGTCATGCCACTGTACGGAGTTGATAAATGTACACATCATTGGTAATTAAGTATAAAAAATATGTCAATGAAAGGCCTTTTGTGCATCAGAGCAGCAAAGTGTCATCATTTTCTGATCTTAACATGTAGCTGGTTGGCTGGCTGCCATCTGAGCATGTGCAGAAATCGAAAGACCACGATGAAGACCATGATGAAGACAATGACCACCACGATGATGTTTTAGCATGGTCAGGACATCGGAGACAAGTCAGGGGGCGGCTCGGATTTGAAGATGTCCATCATCAGTGCTACCAAACATATCAAACGGAAAATTCCATATAAATATCGCATTTTTACGGATATCAAATTTAATGTCCATTTACCTGTAGTGTAGTATGTGTAATACTATCATAATAATGAATGACCATGCAGTAAATGTAAGTTTGTAAGCAGCAGGTGGGGTACACTCTGAACTGGTTGCCAGTCAATCGCATGGGACACATTCACAACCATTCACACTCACAATCACACCTAGGGACTATTTAGAGTGTTCAATTAACCTACGTGGAATGTTTTTGGAATGTGGGAGGAAATCGGAGTAAAACTACACAGGCATGGGGAGAACATGCAAACGCCCGGAAATTGAACCCATTAACTCTGCATTGTGAGGTGGACGTGCTAACCAGTAGCCCACCCTGCCGCCATGTCTCTACATATATGTAGGTAATATTTCATATGTGCACATACATGTTTGTGTAACATTTACATTTTATGTATGCTAGCGTACCCTGTGACCGTGGTGAGGATAAGTAGTATGGAAAATGGATGAATGGATGCATGAATTATACCATATTTCAATCCTATTTTAAACATTTTAGTTGCGAAAACCTACATGTGGTGTCACAGAGTCCTCTCATGCCCCCGAAGATGGGATCTCTGTCAGTAAGAAGATGACTCCGCCCCTTGGTGCCTGGCTCCTCTTCTGATTGACTCTCCGTCAGGCAGCCCTGTGTTAAAAAACAAACAAACAAACAAACAAACAAACAAACAAAAACATTTACATACGATAACAGTCACATTCTCCATCACGATTGGCTGCTGGCTAGCCACATGATTACCATCTCGCTTACCAGTAGCACATGGCTGAGCAGGAGCTGGTTCTCCTGGGACGCAGCGTCACTGTCGTGCTTGTGACGCTTGTCATCTGCTGCAATCAGCTGGGACAAAATGTCCTCATCTGAGTTGTGAGTCCTGAATGACATGAGCGTGGTAACCACCATTGCAACTTTATATCAGAGCAATAATGTATTAAAAAGTAATTCGATGTAACAATTTATTTTCTACAATACAAATATTTGTAATCTGACCGTTTCCTGTTGATGGCGGTGAGTTCAGGTGGTGCCTCTGTGTTAACGTCAGTGTTGGCTTCTGGGACGGCGCTGAAGAAACTGAGCTGGAAGTCATCGTCCATTGAGATGTATGGAGCCAACATGTCCAGATCCACGCCATCCATCACCTGACAATATACATTCACAGGACACTTTATTTGAGCCACTATGCAATAGCCAATACTAAAATGTGGCTTTTAAAAAAGCACCTGTACAAATGGTGGAATGAGGGCTTTATTTGCATTTTAAATAATACTTAACAATGTTGGTGGTATATAATTAATAAATAATGTTAAGTTAAAAACAAAATAATGTTATCTATATTGTAAAAATATCAAAATACTACATAAAAAGTATTACAATTAATGGAATGCTATTTATCATAAGCATTTGCTAAAAATGAAAAATTGTGAAAATACCAATAAAGGACCAGTATTTTTTTGGTTTCTTAAAAATTTCCCAGAACTGTATATATTTATTTATTGTTTAGGTTTTGATAGATGTAATTTATAATAATTTTTATGAAACCATTTTTAATTTATAATTCATGTAATTTATTTATTGTACTTTTTTTTTTAAGTACCAATATTGAGGAATTATTAAAAACCTTCAGAGACAGCATATGGGTTTATGTTTAATAAAGTTTCTTAGATTTTATGTTATTTGTAGTATTTTTTTATATCCATTTAAGCATATTTTTAGAAAATGTATTCAACAACTAAAATATAAACATTTTAAATTGATACTTTGTGTTTACAATAGTCTATTTCATTTTATTTAAAATATTTAAAAAGTGTTCCTGAGCAAGATACTGAACCCCCAGTTGCTCCTGATGCTGCGTCATCAGTAGCTCAACAAGGAAACAGTGTAAAACGCTTTGAGTACCCAAGGTAGAAAAGCGCTATATAAGTGGTACAGTATTTTTTGTCAAATCAAAATACGCATTTTAAAAATATTTGAAAATAACCTAAACCATTGTCCACTTTAAGTATGATACAATACAATTTCACAAGCACAATCAACTATCGCGCTCACCTTCTGCATGTTATCCTGCATTTTGTCGCCATCCTCTGGCCAAAAGGCAAACAACTTCTCGACCTCGCTGGTGTCCCGCACGCTGCCGCTGTTGCTCTGGACAAAAATACCACATCAGCAACGGTCGTTTCCCTCGTTCAGCAGGCGAGCTTTGGATTTACATGTGCTGGCTCTGGATCCGGCGAGGATGATGACGAGGACGAAGAGTCAGGGTTGAAGATGGGAAGGAGGAGCTGGCGCAGCTGCGGAGTGCAAAGGTCCTGAGGGTCCTCGGGGATGTTGCTCAGGCTGCGCGGCGTGGCGAAGGAAAGCGTGATGAAGTCTACGACATACGCAACAAGCGCAAAGATTATTACATTTTATTGCGTACGATAGTAATTTGACTTGCAAATCGATTTCCCCTTTGAAATTACGTGAAATGTCATTGATCTGCTCCAGAACAAAAATCGCCATGTTTGTTACATTTTGAAAAAAATACCAATGCACGGTAAAATGAGACACTGAGAACTCAAGTGGGCGACCTGCATTTTGGTCATTTTCAAGTTAAGTGCAGAAATGAAGAGAGAATAGAAGGGCATAACTTTCAGATGGAAAAAAAAATCAAGGTTTGGTTCTTATTTAAAAAAAAAGTACTTTGGAGGTTAAAAACAATGTATTGTTTTGACAGCAGGTAGATTTCTAACTTACTGCCTGACAAAAAACATAACTGTGTTTTCTTGTTTACTTGTGCTCTTAAGAGTTTCTACACAGATTTACGGGTATGGAAAAAAAAAAAAACAACGACTAATTTCATGTTTAAAAAAAACAAACAAAACAGTCAGTAGCACCCAACCTCCTGTCAGCGGAGCAACGGCATCCTTGTCTTCTGCAGTGGGCGGAAGAAGTATCTCCGGCGGGCTGCTGCTATTGCCGGAACTCTCGCCTGCATCAGTGTTCTCGTCGAGGTGCTCGGCTTTGAGGCGATGGCCGGCACGGATCTGCTCAGAGGAGAAAAATACGTCCGACTGCTCCACAGCGCTGCAAAGAAAGAAATGTAACTTATTTATCTGTTATTCAATGTTATTTGCAGATAATAGGGACAAACGCTGCCAAGAATAGGGACAAAAAAAACCCCGAAGTGATGACACCCCTCTAAAATGTTTAGAATTCCTACATTCATAGTTAAAAACGTAAACATGCCGCAAACTACAATCTGAAAACACTTGAATATCATTACAAATTCACTTCACATCGAACACAATTGAGGTCAGCATGGCGCGGTCCTCGACATCCGATACAGTTGGGTAATTTGGAAAATTAATTGCCCACTTCTGGTCTATAGCGTACCTGAGCACAAAGTTGAGGCAGACCACGGCCTCGGCATGTGACGTTTTGTTGTTGTAGAGGACGGTGGCTTGTGTCTCGGTCCACACGAAGCCGCCGCCACTTGCCAGGAAGCGGTAGGGACTGGTGCTCACTTGCCCTTTGGCTAGCACTGCACGGAAAAGAAAAAATAAAGTAAAAGTGAAATAAACACAAGATTTTTTTTCCTCTCCCCTGGGATGAGATCAGGAGAACGTACATGTGTGCAGGCTCTTGTTGACATGAACCGAGTCCATTGCGTGATAAAACTCGAACACTGAGCGGCCGATAAGATCGTCCGCCTCGTATCCCACCAGGTCGCCCAACCTAGAAAACAAATGAACAGATAATGAAAATTTACCACCTCTTTTGTGCTCCGAACAGGAAAATACTCTTAAAAATTAACATTTGAACCACCTTAGAGGGAAAATTTGTATAAAACAAAAAAAAATTAGCTGGAGGTGGCCGCCACGCAATTTCGAACGCAGGAGAAACCCTGCCTGAGATGCAACATGACAGACCCAAATCCAAGATAAAAGGCGGGCAAGTCGGCACCTTCACACTTTTGGTTATTTTGTTTCCTCTCTCAATCAAATCTATCGGCCATTTAATTTTGTATGATGAGTTTCACATTTAAGTGTTTGGGGATCGTAGTTGGTGGAATATTTATGGTTTAAACCATTTAAATTGGACATGGATGCCCCACTCACCCTTGATGCAAGAGGACTTTACGAAAAGTCAAAACAAAACTCACGTCAAAAAATGACAAGAAACTCCCACTTTCAATGTGTGCTTGATGGAGTTTCTTTTGTTTTTCTATCTTAATGTCTGAGATAGGCGCTCTGGTGCTGACCTGCCCTCGCAGTGTGTGAACCGCATGTCCATGCTGTGGCGGGTGAGGAAGGTGTGCGTGTCCAAGGGGAAGTCCACGCTGGACGGGTGGGGGACGGGCTCACACAGCAGCGTCATCACAGTGTCCGCAGGGAGCGCTGCGGAAGAGTCGCCCAGCGCCCGCATGTGGCCCGTGCAGTGGAACACCTGACAGAGAAAGACAATTGAAGGCTTTAAAAAGGCTATTTTTTCACTGTTGAAGTTGACAAGTGCCTTTCCACAAAACATTTAGTAAAGCCTAATCTGTTAAAACACACCATTTACAAAGAGAATGCATGAGGACGTGCGGGCAAGTACCTTCCAGCTGGCAGACTTGATGTTAACTGTGCGCCCCCTGCTGGTTAAAGTGCTCTTCATTCGCAGGAAGAAGTTCATCTGGCGCAGCTGACCCCCGCTCAGTTTTTTACTGCATACTAAAAACAAAGACAAATAATGCCTGTTTCAAGCTGACCTCATCCGATATACCACTTCATCAACATGATCATCATCATTGTGTTGATATGAATAATTCTCTATATAAATGGGTGTAACTAACCAGGGTGCATAAGGAGGTCCCTGAGCTCCTCCTGGTCGCAAGGATGGACGAAGTCGTACACGCTCTGACCCAGGAGCTCCAGCTGGAAAACACACCCAAACAAAATAACAAATATTGATAGACATATACAAAACCACAGAGAAGGGGCAGTAGGAGAAACAAAAGATTAGCAGAGTGGCAAGAGGAAGAGAGTGGAGGAAAATGAGGAGGAGTGGGAAAAGAAGGTTGGAGGAACAAAAGAGGAAAAAGGGAGAAGAATGACAAGGAAGGATGGGAGAGGGATATTTCTGTACGTCATGTCATATTTCACAATGTTGGATTTTTTTTTTTCTTTGTGTGTATTTTTATGGTACTTTTTTATGGTCATATTTTTCCATTTTTCAAACTGTATTTTTCTGTCGTAGTTTTCATTTGTTTTGTTGAATATTTTTTGCATTATCTGTCAAATATTTTTGTATTCATTTTTGTTCTTACTTTGTATTTTGATATTTTTGGTACGATTTTGAACATTCTTACTTTGGGTCTGGTTGAACTGTGCAATATGTTTCACTGTCAGATGCTGCTAAACAAGCCCAACAGCTCATAGGGACAAAGAACATCATGTCATAAAGCTCCTCCACCTCCTACCCTTACGGCATGAAAGCATTCCTGGAGACCATTTGTAGTTTCTTTGATGAATATATGGGTCCCAACCACCCCCCTTTCTATAATCCCTTCCACCCCCACTCTTCACAACTTGAAACCTGCGCAGAAGTACAAGTACTAAAAACACAAGGTATTGTGGACTTTACACAGATCTATCCCGCCGGTTAGGATCGGCAGATATTTTGCGTTTTTATGCAAACTCGATGATCGGTTGAAATGTCATCATTTGACGTCAGTGATCGATCTGCAATGATACATGAACTCTGGTTATTCGTGGACAGGCCAGGCCCAATCCCCGCATCGGGGATTGACTGTAAAGTAAATAAACAAATTATCTAAATAGATTGACTGGATCAAAGATTGGAAGCTGATCAGCTCCAAAATACTGGTCTACCCCCTCCCCGCCAACACACACGCTGCTCTTTGACCTTAAGAATCAGAGGCAGTCAAAACCAGATCAAAGCAGTCTTAGTCAACTTAACACTGCATTCCGCATGATGTACTCGAAAGCTGTAATTCTAACGGCTTCCACACGTGACCAACTGTTGACTTAAGTGTTAACCTTTGAGGTAAACATGCAGCAATATTTGTAATATTAGTTTTATTCATTATTATTAATGCATTACATTCTTTGTTTTTAGTTTTTTTTTTTTAACTTATTCATATTCCACTTCCTATTTTAGTATTTTTGGGGGCTTATCCTAATATTTGCGCATTTTTTAAGCATATGTTTTTTGTAATATATGGAGCATTATTACCTGCGGGATGCCAATGTGCTTGCTGACATTGTCGGTCAGGTAAATGATGTCTCCTTCTGCCGTAATCACCACGATGAAGCCAGATAGCGCTTGAGTGTACAGGACATCCGCCGGGTCCTCATCGTCGTCGTCATCCACCTCCTCAGATGCCTTTGGACTCTCTGTCCCTGAGACCCACAAATTGAATTAAGGTCCAAACAGCCATTTTGGTTGTAAGTGGACATTTTGGAGTGAATCTTCCTACCAGAATGGAGAAGGCGGTGCATACGAAGGACGCTGAGGGTAACCCTCATGATGGCCGCCTTGTCCAGATGTGTGGAGACGCGTCTGGGCAGTGGTAGGGTTCGAGCCAGGTCATAAAATAGTTCTGTCTCCTTACCTCGCCTGCAGCGAGCCGCGTCGCGAGAACGTAACTTCCTCTGCTCAGAGCAGCTCCTGAACCAGGAAGAAAGACAACACCAAATGCTAGGCATGTCATGATATCCAAACGTCACAATTTGCTAAACTCATGACATGAAACTCATGATATGGTAATTGTCGCGATATTGTGGGGAGGTCTGTGGTATAAAAAGCTTCCAGTGGCGAACAAAAACTCATGATAGTTGAAAAAAAAGCTTGTGATATTGATTATTAAAAAAAAAAAAAAAAAAATCAAAATTTTTTGTGTTTTTGTACACGATAACATCAGTGACAAAGAAATGGAACGCGGAAGTAATTTTGTTGCCATGTGTTCGTATTGGCTCAGCGGCGCAGAGTAGTCTCTGCACGGCACTGAGCATGTCTTTTTGTGCATATTCTTACGCCACTGCGCAATGTGACTTATGGCACACCGTTTGTAACCTTCAAACATTGTATGTCGGTACTGTCGTAAACTGGGAAACCGCTGTAATTTTTTTACTACCTGTCTGCGACCTACTCGTCATGGGTCCGCGACCCACTTCTGGGTCTCGACCGACCTGTTGAGAATCAGTGCACTAGCTGATGCAGCTCTCCAAATAAAAACACATCCACCTGATACAGCCCTTCAAAATAAACCGGCTCCCCTGCATACCACCGATGCAGCCTTTTTCCTTTTAAAAGCCTTAGTGCAGGAATGTAAAAAATGTCCCCTGGGCTTGCAGTGAGACCACTTTATGAACACGACTCCAACCCTTATTCCTGACCTTGTACACTAAAAACGATCCTTCTGCTGCACAAACGCTTTGGATTGCCAAAATAAAAGAGAAAAGTCCGAAAGAGAAGCAAACGTTTCTAAAATGGCTTCTCAGCTGTTGACAACCTATTAGATACTCACCATTTGACCCATGCCTCCCTTTCTCGTCCTTCCCCCGCCTCTTCCCCCGCAACCAGAGAACATTGCAGACAGGACAACAGCATACTTTAATTTCAGTTTATTGTGCACGCATTGCGCAATAAACTGATAGTGTGTGCATGTGCATCACTACAGTATTCCTTTGCTGTCATGCAGGAACACTTAGTCGTTGTGAAACTTGGCTCGCATGTTTGTGTTCATGTATGTGTGTGTGAGAGAGAGAGCGAGAGAGAGAGAGAGAGAGAGAGAGAGAGAGAGAGAGAGAGAGAGAGAGAGAGAGAGAGAGAGAGAGAGAGAGAGAGAGAGAGATGCAATAAGTGAGAAGAGGCGCTGCTCTTGTTCATATTAGTGTGTCTTGCAAAAGGGAGACGGGAAGTGCTCACAGACACACACGCACATATGCACACAACTCATTTCAAGGAGAGGACATGAGGCAGAGATTTAACTTTTGCCCTGCTTTGATTGGGACATGCTGTTCATCAAAACAGGAAGTGCGCACGCTTGTCTGTGTGTGTGTGTGTGTGTGTGTGTGTGTGTGTGTGTGTGTGTGTGTGTGTGTGTGTGTGTGTGTGTGTGTGTGTGTGTGTGTGTTGTTTTGCTGTGGATAAGAAAGTTTCAACAGACAGACTCTGGTCCTAAACCGGGCATCTTTTATACAGACCGAGACATATTCTGTGCAACTTTTGGAGATTTACAGATGTCAACATTAAAACCTGCAGACTTAAGAAAGCATTATTTTCAATTTGCACAACTGGGGAGATTCATAGTCATCTTATTTTATCTCTTATTTTATGGGCAAGTGTTGTGAGACAAAGTGGTCCTGACGTGACTGATACGTAAAGTAGTCAGTCCCTCCACAATTTTTAAGGATTTACAGTACATGGAGTCTTCTTTTAACTTGTACATCTTTTGAGGGGTTAAGTTAGTCCTTGCTCAAATTGTAGCGATTTTGAGTGCAGTGACGCCTTTACTTAAGAGTTTAACTCGTTCCGTGATGATACTTGTAACTCACAACTCTCATAAATCATGTCAGCTTCTCCCCTCTAAGTGAAGTGAAATACCTTTAATCTATTCCAGCCCTTGTGCTTCTTCTGTTGTGTGTGCCTTGGCCACTGACAGTTACTATAATACATTCATACACAAATGCAAACGAGTTTCACAACTCGATGACTGAGTGAACTACAGTCATTTTAGCTGTTTTTTTTGTAAACGCTAAAGATATATGCTTGTGAGTATTAATACACTGTCTGTCTACATGTGTTTCTGCACCGTTTGTGTTCTATATCCATGCTTGAAGCATAATATCACCGCCACATAAATGCTTTTTCTTAACCCTCTATGGCAGCTTGCATAGTGTGCTACCATTCAGCAAAGGCACGTGCAAAGTGTTGTGGTTGTGCCAAATACACAACGTGGCATTTGCTTTGATTAATGTTTTGTTTGACGGTCAACTTCAGATTTGAAACTCTTTATTTTGATCTGTGCAACTATTATTGTGGTCTAATTTTCACCTCCATATTTGTTATAGACATATTTGAACATGTGCAACTTCATCAGTCATTACGGTGGCCTTGTTTTACCCTTCACAACGTTTTTTAGGGGGATGGGCGAGGGGGTTTACAGTTAAGTACATTCAAAATACTGTACTCCAAAATTCCACACTCGTCAAAATTGCGAAATAAAGAGATAGCTTACATAACCTTCTCATGAAACATTTGGACGGATTCAAAATATTCCAACTGCTCAGCTCATTGAGGCACTGTTCCCACCATTTTCACAACAACATTCCCATATGAAGTGCTATCTTGAATACTAACCTACTGCTACCACATTTCTTGACGATCTCAAGGCTGCCGGAACTGCATTGTCTAAGCATCATCATTATTAGTAGTATTATTATCATCATCATCATCATTACTGTTATTCTTATTATGTTTTGGGTGTAACAGGCGGACTCCGTATGTCATTTTGTTCTGCTTGTGCATATAACGAGTCATCAAAGGCGCCCAAGAAGGGCAAAGAGGGCAAGTTTCTGCAATAAACTAAAACCACACATGGCAGGTACCACCACAAATGACCACAATACGCATATATTGGCTTTTAGTGATCGATTATTGGTCAGAAACTAATAAACCACCAGCTATGAATTTGGTGAGAAGTCACCGTCGGGCTGCCTTCACTCGACTTGTGCTTCCCAAAAGTTTCCACTCACGACAGGAAAATACGAAGGCACCATTTGACGATAAACAAATCTTACCCTTTGACGGTCACATTAGCTTCGTCTCCGTCGTCCATGTTATCGTTCACTGGTGTCGCGATGTGTCCGGTGTCTTTTGGCTTGTTTTTGTCAGGCATGTTCATTAAAAAACACGCCACTAGTGTGTCAAGTGTCCGAGAAAAATAGTGTTTCCGGTTGTACCTTTTCAGGCTCAAAGTCAACAGGAGCTCGTGTTACAGGGATTCCGGGCACACAAGAGCACGAGGATTCTAATCTGATCGTACAACACGAGCAATGCACACTTGAGAGCGGGGTTAGGCAATGTATGGCCCACTCCATTCATTAATCTGACCCACTAATCGTTTTTTATCGACATTAATTCGTCATCAAGTACATTACTGTTCACATTTGCCCAACTCTGCTTTAGAGTAATGTGCGTTCTACTGACAGCTACTTACCAAACCAGTTTCTGTATTCATTTTAATGTAACTTTTTCACTTAGACGGAGTTACAAGGATCAACTAAACATGACTTACTCTATTTAAGACAACAGTTACAGTTCGAACGCACTTTGATTTAAAATATGGTTTATTCTGTTAAGAAAACAAGCAGCTTCCACTTTCTGTGGTTTATTTCTTCCACTTTCTGCGGCTTTCAGGGTCACCCCACCCCCTCGACTGTTGAGCTATCCATACATCCATTTTTTTAAGATGTTTATCCTCACATGGGTCGGGGGCATGTTGGAGCATATCCCAGCTGTCTTCGGGCAGTCGGCGGGGGACACCCTGAATTGGTCGTCCGCCAATCGCAGGGCACACAGACATATAACCATTCGCGGTCACAATCACACCTAGGACAATATAGAGTGTAAACCTGCCATGCATGTTTTTTGGAATGTGGGAGGAAACCAGAGTACCCGGAGAAAACCCAGGCAGGCACGGGGAGAACATACAAACTCCACACAGGAAGATTCTTAGTTTTTCCTTTTCACTTACTTTTTTTCAAAAGATTAGCCTAAATTTGAGATGGAAAAACAACAAATTTTTCAAGATTGAGACTTTTGCCTTACATTTCTTTGGAAATGTAAACTTTATTAGATTGTTTTTTTTTAAGTTAAAAGAATCTCAATAAAAATCTAAGGGGAAATGCTTAAAAAAATCGACTCTTAAAGAAAAAAAGCAATTGTTAAGAATAAAGTGTTTTTTGTTGATAAAATACAATACATTCGTTTTTATTTAATGTACTAATTTAAAATTATTTTGGGGAAAATGTAATTACTTGAATGGTTGAATTATTTCGGGTTTGAGGCCTTCTCTCAAGCAGTGATCGCAAAACATACCATTTGCTTGTGACAGCTGTTAGGGCAAGGGTCCCTATGTAACAAAACTACGTTTTATTGTCTGTATTTCCTCACATAATGGTGTTCACAAAAGGATTTTATCTATTCAACTACACAGGGCCAGGCAACTCTTAGGACTAATGTGTTTATTTGTAAGGTCGACCTTATAGCTACGAGGTATTTTAAGCAAACAGCTTGTTGACACACTTAAGTTGTCGTGTGGTAGCGTGTAATCAAGTGACTTTTAAAAAAATATAATCAACCTCATCATCACGTGTGTGCTGTGTTCACATTATCATGGTTATCATCCAAAAGGAAATCAAGCAAAGCAATCAGAACAACTTCATGATTTGGAATGAGAGAGAAAAAGACATCAATGAGATCATCTTGGAGAGAGACACAAACATACTTTGCTTGTTTTTTTATTATCGCTGCAAAGCATAAAATAATCACAGGAGACTTTGAAACAAATGTAGCTTTTATGTGTTGACAAATGTATTGAGTGGAGAGACGGTGACTTTTTTTTTTTTTTGTCTGTGCAAATTATTGCAAGAGGCAATTCAGGTGCAACACTACCAAGGAGTATCAGGGCCACACTGGAAAGGAAAAACCATCAAATACAGCAAAAATAAAGGTGTAAAATTGGATGAAAAGCAAATGAACTGTGTGTACAAAATAAAGTCACGTAAAAATTGGCACGTTTGTCTTTTGCCCACAAAAAAAAAAAAAATACGTCCTCAAGATTGTAGCATTCTTCCTCCCCCAAAAAGTATCTTTTCTTCCTGGAAAAAGTTGCAATATTTGTGGAAAAAAAAAGATATTCTCAACAATTGCGCATCCACACCACTACCCCCTGCTCAAAATTCAATGCAACTTTCCCCTAACTGTAATATGACTATTTTCCCCTTAAAGAATGCTCTTTTTAAACCCTTCTTTTAAATTATATAAAAAAGCAAGTGTTCTTGAATTTTTTTTTGAAGAATTTCTTTTTTCAAATGTACTTTTACAACCTTTTTCCGAAGACTTGCATCGTTTTTCGATGAACAAGAGTGATTTTTAAAAAGGATTGCAACTTTTTGCCAAAAACAAAAAAAATATCTAACTTTCATTATTTTCATTTTAAGGTTGAACATTTTCTATAATCCCCCCCCCCTCCCCCCATCTTCATCCTCATAGTATGGTTCCCGCACCACCCCAGCAGGTTTGTAATACTCCTTTGTGCAACATGAATGAGTACGACATACATATGACTCTGCAGCTACCCCATCAGCAACAGTGTGTTTTGTGCGTGTGGTCACGTGACTTGGACCCGAGCTTGACACGCCGTTTTCAGAGCCCCTTGAGGCATCTCAAGAGCAACCGGCATTAACTCAAAAAGAGATGGTGACATCAAGACAGAACTCCTGAAAAGACATTCAGTGCGTTGCCACGTACAATGTGTTCACTTGCTTCCTGTAGCGCCTCCTTGCCGTTAAAGAGTACTTTGACTATTTACAGTATAAATTACTAGACAGTTTAATGATGAAATAAATTACTTAAATACAGCTGGCCGTGGCGTCTGCAGCATGAGCAGAGGGTAATACTGCATTGGTGAAGTGGTCGGGTGTTGTCGGTTGCCTTCCATTTCGGGATGGTAGGAGGAGTGATGAAGGTGCAGCTATACCACCGTGCCGCTTGGAGAGTTTCCGTTCTGTGCTGTTAAGTTCTGTAAGAAAAGACACAAGCCCCCCCCAGCAATTTAGATGGCGAGAGGTAAGAGTTAGTATAGTGTTCATCAAACTGCTGCCACGCTCTATCCATGAAATGACAAAAAAAAAAAAAAAAACAAAACCCCCAACTGTTTAAAAATTTAATCCGCTGAGTGTACGCGATTCAAATTTTGTCGCAATCCAAAAAAATCTCATGGCATACCTCTTCAAAAGGCCAGGAAATGCCAGTATGGTCCAACAATGGTTACTTCAATCGATAATGGTAGTAGCCAACGTCATGCTCTTCTTCAGAATGAAAATGAATTGAGACTGCAGCAGGAGTAGTGCACTCCCTTTTGTGTCAACTCTCACATACACAGAATTAAAAAATATATATATTTTGGGTTAAATTTATGATGAATGTGGCAAAAACATTTGTCAGGATTTATGATCTGTCCAGTAAAAAAAAAATATGTGGCTTGGCACCCACTAAATTTTTTTCACAGAATAAAAAAAATACATCTTGGGTTAAATTTATGATTAATGTGGCGAAAACATTTGACAGTAGTTATGATCTGTACAGTAAAAAAAAAACACTGTCTGCACCCAGCGACAGCAGACAAAAAGCTGCTGTTGTATGTGCATCTGGAAGTTCCACCTACTTACACGCAATTCAGAGGCCACGTAAAAACAAACAAAAACAATTCGAAAATAGCCACGGACAAGTATTGTGCCGTACAGACAAAATAATTTCAAAAACGAAGTACTGCTGGTTATTTATTATCCGAGGCTGAAAAATATTTTATAGTTAAAAGTGACCAGATTCTTTTCATTCCGTTCATCAATGAAGTACTTTTGACTCATATCAAGAATCTAATTGTCTTGGTCGCATAACAAACATTTTAGCCGCAAACTAGCAAATAAAGTTAAAAAAAAAAAGAAAAAAAGACATATTTGGACAGTTTCTTTCCAGCAAGGATACAACACAAGAGTGTGACCAAGAAGAAAAAATGAGGCGCATTTCACAGACAATGCCAGGAGACCTCCTTGAAATATGGATTTAACGCAACAGTTGATTCCCACTCACCAAGCCTGTTCTGCACACTATGCAGTAAGCATCTTTCCAATGACTCTAATAAAGCTTAAAAACAGATTTTTTTTCGCATTCCTGCATTACAAAACAAGTCTTTGGAGTATTTCCAAAGAAAATTGTGGGGAACTTTTAGGAAAGCAACAATGATTGAGGACTTCCACATACATCAACAAATCTAAGTGGCTTGAGAGCGTCATAATTGGTGGCTGAAATGATATTCATAATCGGTGAAGAATTGATCCTTCCTGCAACTCGGAGGGCATTGTTGCTATCCTTGATATGGGGTCGGCATTGCTAAAACAGGAATATAAAAATACACAGTGGACTTGTGTTTATTTTTGTAGCATTGTATTATTCGACAGATGTAAGGTGTTTACTGCTCGACACTCTGTCGCAAGGCAAGAGAGGAAGGAATCATTTTTCATTTGAAGTTCACTTCCTTATATTCCACAAAGCACACATCACAAAAAGAGTAACATTGAGAGAATTTAGTTACAGCAGCAAATGGAGAGAATTGTGCGTTTGCTTTACTTTATGCTTTGAATAAAGGACAGTTTTGCAGTTATGTTTCTGAATGTGGAGGTCTGCTGCTGCTCAGTCAAGGGGGCAGAAATTCTGGTAGAATACAGCGCAGCTGACCAACCAAAAATACTAGACTTTTGGTTTCATCGCAAAATAATGTAATGAGAGACCTGCATATTTTGTTTTCTCTGGATGTGGCCCTTTGAAGAGAAAATTTGGACACCCCTGTTATCTATGTTATGTAATGTGCTTTTATAACAATATACCGTCAAAATATCGACAGGTTTTGATGCCCGTCAGACTTTGACTGTTCGACAGGCATCAAAATAAAGACCTTGTAACTTCGGTAACGAGCTTTCAGATTGAGATGGAAGACGTGGATAAGTTCCTGCCTGTCATGGTCCCGTGACTGTGCCGTTACATACCGCCTTGCCAGGCCTGGCCCAGGTGCAGATGAGCCCCTCCTGGCATGCCGTGATGATACAGTCATCCATGAAGACTAGCACGGTGAGTCTCTCATGGGCGATCTTTTTGCACACGAGTGGCTCCAACAGTGGCACCTCATGCATGCGCGGGCAAAGCGTGGTGCCCAGCACTTTGGCGGCGTCCAGGCGCCCGCTACCTCGCGGTGCCACATTGATCTTATCGTTACTCTTGCTGATATTACCCAGGCTGTGGTAGCGTTTGTGTTCTTTCTCCACCCCGCCACCCACCACCGACTTGTCCGACTTGCGCTCCTGGAGGGAAAGCGTGGCAAAGCGGCCGATGCTGAACGGCGCGGTGTTACCCGGGGCACTTCCAACGGTACCGGTCCCACTTCCTGTTCCCCCAGTGCCGCCCTCCGTGGCGCCCTGGCTCTTGGAGGTGTTTGCGACCGCTGGGTGGGGAAGTGAGTTGGAGCGGGAGAGGGAGCGAGGCAGTGGGAGAGGCAGCGTGGGCGGGTTGGAAGTGCCCACAACAGGTGGGTGGTGGTGGCCCTCCACTCCACCACCCACAGAGTTGGGTAGCGTGGGTCCGAAAGTATTTGTAAAGGCTCGCGAAAGCGGCAGACGAGGGTATAGAACATCATCTGTAAGGTCCCACAGACAAAACTGGGTGTCCTGCCCGACGGATCCGAATCGGTAGGTGACAGCCGCTGAGCCGCCGCCTTTGGAGCTGTGCCGGGAGAGCCGTGACAGAGTGCTGCTGGTGCGCACCCGTCCAAAGTGTGGGGTAGTATTGTTGGGCGCCCCTCCCTGGTGGAGGTCCTCCTCACTCCCACTGAGTTCCATGGGCTCCTCGTCCTCCAGGGATGTGGTGAAGGGGTCAAACGCCACCACGTTGACCCAGGATTTGTGTCCATGCCCGCGGGCCACCACCCGGCTCTCGGCGAAGGACCACACGGTGACCAGGTCGTCCTCTCCCCCCGTGGCCAGGTACTTGCCATCTGGGCTCCATGAGACACACAATAGTCCTCCAAAGTAACTCCTCATCACACCCTGGAGCTCCATGGAGTCAAAGTGGAAGACCCGCAGGCAGCCGTCCTGGCCCACACATGCCACGTGGACCCCATCAGGGGAGAAGGAGAACTCGTTCAGGCCACCCTCGCCCACGGCCCAGCGCAGAAGAGGGTTTCGGGGTGTCTTGGTTTTGCAGGCGTACACGGCGAAGCCCTCCCCTTGACGCAGAAGCGAGTATTGAGGTGCAGCCGTGCCGCATGGATGCTCCACGTTGTAGAGATACAGGTGGCCGCTCGAGTGAGAGGCCAGGAACAGGTTCTCAGACTTGGGGAGCCATTTCAGACACGTTACCTTGGATTTGTCAATCAGACGCTGCACATGAATAATAGGAGACAAAACGTTTTATTAGTGGCCTGAACAATTACTTCAATTGAAAATGACATCTCAATACATGATAGGAGACAAAACGGTTTATTAGTGGCCTTGAACAATTACTTCAATTGAAAATGACATCTCAATAATTTTGCCTCGAAATCCTACTTCAAATTGCTTAAATCTTGTTGGAAACCTTGGCTTGAATCCCTAACCTTTCCTTGAAATGCTAAACCTGATTTGAAACTCTTTGTAGAAACCCCAAACCTGGCATGAAAGCCTCATTTGAAGTAACATTTAGTACCTCCTCATTGAAGAGCTTGCTGGTCTCCTTCTTGATGGGATCCAGGTACTGCACCTGCCCGGCCGAGAAGCCCACGATGAGTGCCACACTGTCGGCCGACGCCGAGTACTGGTTGAAGTCGTGACACGTGGGCTGCGTGCCCTTGTAAATCCTTTTGTCAATTGGCTTGCTCAGGTCCACTGCCTGGTGTGCACGCACACAAATAGTTTGAGAAAACAGTATGACACCAAATAATCATAAAAGCACATGATGACATAAATATAGTATAGCATTGTATCTTGAAAACATAACAAGGGGTTGTAACCCTAACTCTGGTCTTGAACACCAGCGTTGAGACCCTCATCCTTGTTTGAAACTTCAACTCGAGGTCTTCACACAGTCTTGAACCATAATTATTTAAAAACCCTGCTTTGTCACAGCAAACCAGGCTTAAAACCCTTTACCCACGTCTGAAACCATGAACGAGGGTTGGATAGAAAAAAAACGAACCCCCAAACCAAGTCTTGAAACCATCCTGAAACCATTAATGAGGTTTGGATAGAAAAAAACGAACCCCCAAACCAAGTCTTGAAACCATCTCTTGTTTGAAACCCAAGAAGTCCTTACTCTAACATTTGTGTCGTTTTAGACTACTGCCTCACTTAACCCAGCAAAGATGACTCATAAAAATAAAGATTAGTTGAGTTGAAGCGCATTCTTTTGACATCTTGCAGCTCCCACCTTGACCATCTCTGTCCATCTTCTGCTACATGACTCATCCTCAGACGAACTCCAAAGGCTAATTTTGTTGTCCTCTTGCCAATTGGTGCTATTTGTACCACCATGTGACACCAAAGACAACTAAAACAAATGAAATGTCGTGTTTGTTAGCAGGAAACTGCCACATACTAGCTCGCCCAAAGTCGTGAAATGTAAGCTAACTGCTAGGCTAGTTAGCATGCATGGCTAACGCCGACAGTCCACTCCCGTGACCTGGGCGGGCAGGGCCGTCGGACCAGGGCTCACCTTCTTAATGTTAGTGTACGTGTAGAAATAAAGCTCCCTGCCGATGTTGAAGCACACCCGCTCTGACTCCTCGCCCGGGTCTTCGGGCTGGAGCTTGACCATGGAGACCCGCACCGGCGGCAGGAAACCCGCCGGGGAAGAATTAGCTGCGGCATTCGATGAGGAGGCGACGGCTGCGGCAGCTGCTGCAGCGGCGGCGGCGGCACCGGGCCCCTGCAACAGTCCGACACCTCCACCAGGTATCGGGCCGGCTCCAGCCGCGGGGCCCAGCGTTGCCCCGGCGGAGGGACCCCTTGGCAGCCCGCCCCGCTGCTGGGAGTCGGAGAGGGTGAGCAGCTTGTAGAAACCCTCTCTGGTCCGGAACTGCGACTTAATCTCATTAATATCCTTGAGAGCGCCGCCATCTCCGGCCATTTTTAGTCCAAACGAGCCGCTCGAGAAACTCTTGACCTGAAAACAATGACGCCGCGATAATTAAAAAAAAAGAAGGCAGTAGCAAGTGCTAAAGCTGAAACGGGAGCGGCGGAGGCGAGCAGCCGGGCTCAGCTAGGCCGACCAGCGCTGCCAGTGTGACCCGCTGCATTTTACACCAGTATCGGCCACCAGAGAGCCGCTGGCTTAAGACTCATGGCCGACGGAGAGCCCCTATGAGCCGGGGACGGCGTCATCCTAGAGCAGCTCGCTGCCTCCCTCAGCTCGACCGCTACGATTTAGGAGCAGAAATGCGCTCGTCCGCCCGCCCGCCTTTTGTGTGCGCGTGCGTGCGTGTCTGTGTGTGTGTGTGTGTGTGTGTGGGGGGGTCGGGGGGGGGGGGGTCACAAACAGATAAGAATGTTGGGAGGAACTCAGTGTACAATATTCAAATCTAAAACAAATACAATATTGTAAACTTGTTAATACACGCCAGGGAGTTTACAAATTCTTTAAGCATCAAATAAGAACTCTACAAAGAATTATATCAAATAGATCAATTTAAATTAAATTATTGTGTGTGTGTGTGTCCCGTACCTTTTATAAAGGTCCTCTAAACAATTATACATATTTATATTTTCGAGTTATTTCAGAAATCTACTTTTATTTCTTTATTTTTAAATGTTTTTATAATGTGTTGTAATTGCGTCAGTGTTTGTTCTAGTAATTTTTGTCATCAACTTTGTTTTCTCTGCCTTGCTTCAGAATGCCATTGACTGTAGTGTTTGGAAATGCTTGCAGTTATGTCTTTGCTTGTGTGAAGGACATTGAGTTGCCTTGTGTATATAAATAAAATTGCATTGACTGGACAAATTGTGTCTGGTTGCTTTCCTGACATCCACCAAGACATGGGCAAATGCAGAGAGGGGCATTTTGATTGTAGTCAGTTATCAACTAAGCTATCTAAAACAAATTGATACAATTTCAAATGCAATTTAATATAATTTTCTTGATAAAAAAATAAATATATATGTAAATACAGTTTCTGAGCTAAATGGGCCATCCAGCAAAAAAAGCCATCTGTTACAAATTGACAGATGTCGATTTATCAGTGATACTTATAGTCACCATCTGAGTCAAGTAGCCTCCACGTACGGGAAAAGGGACATGAGTGACTATACTCCTCAAAAAAACAAAACAAAAAGCATGACCAGTGAAGTCTTTATTATTTAATAGTGGCCAGAGAGACAGTCAGACAGATACAGGAAAGATGAATTAAACATAAACAGAATTTAGAATCCTATTCAAAAACACACATAGACTCTACACATTGTCCTTTGTGACACAATGTCGTTCCGGTTTCTCGGTTATCACCTGTAGTCTAGACCAGAATACTGTAACCTTTGTAAATTCAACCCATTTACCTGTAATTATATATCATATCATTTAAATGTTTTGACTACATTATATAGGAAAACAGTAATAAA
The DNA here is from genome assembly GCF_001891065.2 of Hippocampus comes. NCBI lineage: Eukaryota > Metazoa > Chordata > Actinopteri > Syngnathiformes > Syngnathidae > Hippocampus > Hippocampus comes. The sequence continues at coordinate 870,165 of NW_017806030.1, forward strand.
ATGCACACTAAAAATCGACCAATCAACAACCAAATAAGGAGGAATGGCAAATGGTGCAGAGCAATGGGAGTAAACCAGCAGGTTCTTCATTGTACCGGAGACCTTAAAGACCCAGCGTTTCTTTTTGCACGTTGCAGCCCAACAAAGTGTTTCCAGCCAGGACACACTCTGTGATACATGGTGCTTAAAAAAACACACACACAAAATAATCTGGGTGAGTAAAAGTATCATTTCATCAAAGCATTGCAATATTTTATTTTTTTTTAATCCATCTATCCATTTTCTAATCCGCTTTTTCCTCACGAGGGTCGCAGGTGTGCTGGAGCCTATCCCAGCTGTCTTCGGGCAGTAGGCGGGGTACCCTGAACTGGTTGCCAGACAAGCGTAGACAAAACAACAACCATTCACACTCACAATCACACCGTGGGACCATTCAAAGTGTTCATTTAACCTACTTTGCATGTTTTTGGAATGTGGGAGGAAATCGGAGTACCCAGAGAATACACAAACAGGCATGGGAAGAACAATCAAACTCCACACAGGAAGGCTGGGGCTCGGAATCGAACCCCGGTCCTCTGCACTAGGAGGCAGACGTTCTAACTAGTTGACCACAGTGCTGCTCGTAGACACGACTTTCATGTTTTTATCTTTTGTACTCAATATAACGATTAAGTTCCTGGTATGTGCAAATTTTTATTTCCAGATGTTTTATCGCAACAAAAACATGACTTGACATGCCATATTTGACCTCTTATTGACTCGAAATTTAAGCATTTAAATTGATATTGAGTCGAATTGTGACCAGAAGAATCACAATCAAACACACACACACAATCACAACCTAAGTAAATTGAATGGAAAAGTTCAGAACAATGCCCAGCCACACAAAATCACTCAACAAACAAAAAACCTCTGCGGTAATCATTAAGGGTAATTACCATTCTGAGCCAGCAGCCATGACACAGCCTTACGAGCAAGAAGCTTCCATTCGACTTCAGCATCCGACTTGAATCCATGAAGCCAAACAAGAGCCAGAATGGTAGCCCACACGTTCCCGTTCACCTGAGTTCGGCGGAACCAAGGAAAAACAGATTACACAAAGAAGTGAAAAAGGTATTACAGCACATTTAAAATAAAGTCCTACCTTTGCCGGCTTGGGCTGTTCCACCTCCTTTCTGGTCTTGTTCAGTGCAGCAGCCAGATCCGGGTTGAGCTCCCAGCAGCCCGACGCATTCTGGAGAGACACCAACTGCAGCAAAGTGTCTGGGGTTGTCTGGATGGCTGGATTGTGGGGAAAGGAAGTTCTTGTCAGATAGTCAACTGCAACTTTGTTGCCCTGCAAGTTTTGGGGGGCTTTCGAAGATAGGTTGCAATAAGTCATATCTATTTATGCTGTACAGTGAAACCTCTTCCTTCAAAAAAAATTAATAAAATTCCAGTGGGAAACAATCCACTGTCGGCATCAGAAGAAAAAAAAATCATTTTATTCCTACTTGACATCACTTCCACTGTACGTTGATTGTTCTTCCTATACTAAGAGCCTGTGCTGTAGTTCCACCTGCCTGCCCAGAAAGCTAAAGACAAAGAAAATGTGTGTGTGATTTTTTTGGTGAGTTGAGTGTAACAGTATTTTTGGTTGTGAGAGCCTTTTTGTATACAGTATATGTTGGGGGAGGGGGTCCTTGAGGTGTGATTTTTTTTTTGTTGTGTATGACTTTTTTGGAAGTGTCAGTGTTGGTACTGTATGTGTGTGTGCGTGTAGTTCTTTGGTGAGTGTGAGTTGCTATTTTTGCATGTGTGAGAGATAGAGTTATAATAGTTTGGGATTTTTATTATATATTTTTTTGGTTTTAATTTGTGTTTTTTTTTGTCGTTAAGCATATCATCTACAGTGTTTGCTTTTAAATGTGAAATCGAAATGAACTGATTTCGGAGCATCTTAGAATAAAATGAGAAACAATGCAGTAATTAAAAGATGTGATGGTGTTGTGTCGCGTGCGTTGGTTTGCTTGTTTTGTTCTTTACAGAGCTTTCCAAACCGTTTGGTCAAATGAAAATAAACTTGTGCTGTGTTTATAGAACTAAATGCAGCTTGGTGGTGTCTGTGTGCATGTTCAACTTACAAGAAGCAACAGGTATTTCCTTGGAAGAAAACGACTTTGCTTTCCTTGAATGAAACAGACTGCCTAGTGTACTAGACCGTATACTTCGTTGCTTCATTTTAAGATGACCTTCGATTCTTTTTCCTGTTTGGATAAAGAACAGGAGTGGGGGGGGGGGGGTACAACTTTCATTATTTCCTTCAAGAGGCACTTGCCAAAATATTTAAATATTCCAAAAATGAAATTCTGCTTTGTTTTACTTGCCGTTGGTTGGACGTCCACTGAGACAACACATGTCTTTGTGAAAAAAAATACAAACAAAAAAAAACAATCAAACAAACAAAAAAAAAAAAAAACAAAGAAAACCACATGAGCAAATGGTGAGGAATGCACTGTAAGACTATGATACAAATTTTCAATAAAATGGTACAGTATTCCAACGAAGTGTGTGAATACTGTGTAATTTGATATATTCTATTGAACCACAATCGGTGCAGCTGGTATCTAATGATATTCAATTTAATAGCTGTATCATATTTCCTATGGTTTGGTTGGTTGAACATCCCGATGGTCAAATTATTTTCAAATGTTTCTAGGGAGGTACCATCACTTTTGTCCAGGCCTGTTTTGTGAGGCTGTTTTTAAAAATAAGTATTTTTTTTTCCACACCCCAAAAGCACGATGTGATTTTCACTGGTTAACTTTCATTTCATTTTAATTTTTTTGGAATTATTGTAAAATAATCTCTCTGTCTCTCTCTCTCTCTCCTGCTCTCATCTTTGTTAGTCCTTCAAAATAAATTCTCCAGTTAAAGTTGAGAAAATTTGAACACAGAACTTCAGCTGCTAATTATGGTATGTTTGGTTTCTCTTTGGTTGTTGTTTTCTTTTTCCCTTGCTGTTTTAATACAGTGTGTATACATATGCACATTTTGATCTGCAACATTCAATAGATTATATTGTTGCCATTACTTGTGCTCGTTAATCCTTGTTGCCAGGTTTACCTGTACCATCAAAGGAAAACTAAGGGGAAAAAACAAATGGAGCCTTGTCCTCTGCTCACTTACAGTTAGGAAATCAAGAGGTATCTGATAGAAATTGAATTATTTATTCAAATGCCTGTCTGCGTGATGCTACTTGCCTTGCATTTGAAGAGAAGCACCTTGGTATGGGGCTAAAAAAATAAAAAAGAGGAAATGAACAAAGTAAAAAATGTCTGAGAAATAGTAATCCACAATTCCATTTTGGAAATGAGTGATTTTCCAATTGCATATAAAGTACCAGAAAAAAGTTTTGAAACACACTCAACCCCCCCTTCAATCCCAGTCTCCATGATGCTACTTACTATGTAGAGCGTAAGAAGCTACGACACCACCTTTGAGAGAAATAAAACAGGTATTAGTGAGCAACAAAACCACTTTATAATGATGTCATATAATAACCCATCCTTAGAAATGCAATCGGTAGCTGCTACACATTTAATTCTTTCCAAATTAGCCTATGGTTACAAGCCGGTGTGGTGTTGACATGCATGAGTCCCATGTATTCATTAACATGCACTGTCCTGACCAAAGAAATAAAATAAAAGTATAAATCCTTGTCTGTATGATATTACGTGCCTATATTGAAAACCCCATTGCGGGTACCTGAGAATTAATCCTTGTTGCCAGGCCTACCTGTACCATCAAAGGAAAACTAAGGAGAAAAACAAATGGAGCCATGCCCTCTGCTCGGTTACACTTAGGAAATCAATAGGTAGCTGAAATTGAATTATCCATTCCAATCCCTGCCTGCACGATGCTACTTGCCTTTATATAAATTAGGATGTATTGTATTGTATTGCTTTTGAAAAGAATAACCTTGGGATGGGGCTAAAAAAAGAGGAAATGAACAAAGGAAAAAAGTCTTAGAAATAGTAATCCACAGTTCCATTTTGGAAAGGAGTGATTTTCCAATTGCATATAAAATACAGTACCAGGAAAAAGTTTTGAAACACAATCAATCCCCCCCCCCCCCCCGCCCCTGCAATCCTAGTCTCCATGATGCTACTTACAAGATCTAGCGTAAGGTGACCAGGATTTACCTTTGAGAAAAATAAAACAGGAATATTACATGGGAATTAGTGAGCAACAATACCACTTTGTAATTATGTCATATCATAACCGAAATGCATTCAAATGATTCTGCGCAAATATGTCAATGCCACATCCCTTCCCTCTACACCAGGGATCACCAGCCTTTTTGAGAGTGAGAGCAACTTCATGTGTACTGATTGTGTGAAGGGCTACCAAATTGATACACGTCTGAAATAACATTTAATAATATTAGAATGTGTTATTTTTCATACTTAATGATTTTAATTTTCAGGCTCTGATCACCTTAAAGATGTCTCACAATACTGCCAGTGTTTGCATTTCTGCAAATCACAATCCTAGCACTGGTGGGCTATTGGTGTGGTCCTCGCGGGCTACCTGGTGCCCGCGGGCAACACGTTGGTGACCCCTGCTCTACACAGTGGCCAAAAGAATTATTGCCTTGGGTTGTCTCGGTGGGAATTTAACATTTGATGGTTTGATGCACTGAAAATGTGATAAATATGCAAAAAACACAGAAATCAGGAAGGGGGCAAATACTTTTTCACGGCACGGTATAGATTGATTTTTTCTTTTTTTTAAATTTTTTTTATTTAGCACTCACCGACTCCTGGTACACTTCTGTGCAGCAAAGGGCCCCGTATGGCTTCTGTGCTGTCTCTGTTGATGGCAATGAAGGCAGTGAAGGAGCTGCTCACTCCTGATTGGATGCTGACATCCACCACCTTTTTCGTCACTTCCTCATCCTTCTCTCCCTCGTTGGATTCCAGAGAGCGAATCAGAGTTCGAGCACCTAGCCTGTGGATTGTTAATCTGGAGAAGGCAAATAAGTACACATTACAAACTATCAGCACAATCAAACAAACAAACTCTATTCATATTTGATGGACAATTAATGTATCTTTCTTCTATCTATGCCAGCAGCGTATAAATAACCTGCATATCCACCTTTTACCACTTACACAACAGAATAAGTCATGGCATGCACACACTGAGTAATTAAATTTATAAATACGGTATTTTGTGATGAGATTATCACTTCAGTTTGTAAATACTGTATACTTCAAGAGACATTTTTGTCTTGAGTGCAGTGACACCTTTCAAAGGCAGGGGTGGCCAACCAGTCAGAGACGAAGAGCCAGTTTTTTTACTGTTACTGCAAAGAGCCACATCATACCCTACGTCGTAGACACACACACACACACACACACACACACACACACACACACACACACACACACACACACACACACACAAAAACACACACACAAACACGCGTGCTCGCACGCACGCACTCACGCGGGTGCCCACTAGTGCACTCGTGCACATACGTATGCACGCACACCACGATGAGCAACAGTCGGAACGGGCCAAAAATGAAGGAAAGCTAAAGATACAAGCAAACAAATAATTTTTTCCCCCCACCCATTTCCTCCTCCCAGCACTTGCGGTCGACTTGAGACCAGTTCGCTGGCTCCCGGTCGATTCTGATCGACGTATTGGGCACCCCTGCCTTAAAATCAGAGCTAATTCGCTGACTAGTTTAGCGTCGTCGTTTGCGCGTGAGCGGTGATGCAGCCATCTGATTGGTTGCCCTTTATGTCAATCAAGTACAGGGATTGATGATAGGCTGACGTAGTACGTTTTGTGTATTTAGCGCCTTCGTTTGAATGGCATCACCACTGCCGACACTTGTCGTGTGAAAGCCCGGGAGCCGCATTGAACCAGCCAAAGAGCCGCATGCGGCTCGCGAGCCGCAGGTTGGCTATCCCTGTTCTAAGGTAAAAAAATGTGGTTATTTCTGATGACCCAAACAACTCTTCACTCTCACACATAAGGACAATTTTGAGTCCTCACCGAACCTGACATGCATTTTTTGGGATTTTGGGAGGACGCTGGAGCTGACTCGAGGCTCAGAGCCAAAATCTCTCACCTTTGAAGCCAGAGTGCTGCAATAGTGTGTCCAATACATGAATAGAGCCTGCATTACCCAGTGTCCTCTGTGGGTTGGAGAGGGAAGCCAAGCTTGCTCTGGAATGGATGGCCTGCTAGGCTGTAGTTCACCATGACAGAACCATCTGTTTCCTCCGAACTCTGAGAAAGCATTGCGGTGTTAAAGACCAGAGGTGGTCATTCTGTCAGACTGATAGAAGGTCCGTCAGTCCATCACTATTTCAAGCCGTATTGTCAGCCAAACGGTATCGAGAATGTAATTTGCATTTGCACGTCAGACACGGGCGCCGCACAAGCCGACATGAAGAATAAATGCAAAATAAAAACAACAGAAACACTCACAAGCAGTGTGTGGTGATTCGTGAAATAAAAACAATTTGGGACCTACAGGTATGTCACTGAGGTCTGTGGGACTGAAAGGTATACAACATTGTTTTATTTCGTATTTTTATTGTATTTGGCTGCGTGTCAGGTGTGCGGCACCTGCGTGTGACATAGTACCGGGAAGTCTGTCCTCGTCGCTGTTTAGCTTTCGCCGATACTGGGCCGACCTGAAATACTGACTCATTGGACTGACGATGCCCAACTCTATTCAAGGCATGCTCAATTGTATATCATTGCTGTGATGTAATCAACTTAACTGCCAATGTCGCATGTCCAAAAGTCGTTTTGAGTCCATAAATGATGTGCAACTGCTCTTAAGAAGTAAAGAGTCACATCAACATCACTGTTTTGTTGGTTCTGCTGTTGTGATTGTGAGATGTTACCACATGAGTCATTTGGTGAACTATTTTTAAATTTTATTTAATTAATTAATTATATTATTATTATTATTATTATTATTTATTTATTTTAAGAATGGAAATCATGTACAAAAATTTTATTTATCATGTGTCAACATTTTTAAGACTTTCGAAAGCTTGATTTGACAAATGAATGCCAAATTTGACCTTGTTTTGACATTGATGGATTCAATGTCTTTTCATATTTTTTTAAGGAGCTGCAAGAACCCTGCTTTAGTGGATGTGGTTGGGAGTTCAGAGCTGTTGCCTACCTGTCCAGTGAGCTGAGCATAAATGAGCGACCGCTGACCCTGGAAAAGAGTCGTGAGAGGCGGAGAGAGATGTGTGACAGACACCCCCTTTGGTAAATCCCAGATGACCGAGATGTCCTCCACAACCGGTTGCAAAGCAAACTCCAGCGACTGCATCACCTGATGAAATTAAATCCATGATTTAATCAAGGCCTTCCATTATGTCCTTGAAACAGCCGTGGTGCGCTTTAGGATTTGCCAAAATCATTTGGTTCGCTGTCTTGTGAACCTTTGCTTGCATCCTGTCAGCGCCTGTGATGAATTGAGCGTGACCTCGGCCCTCCTTCGCCAAACCATAGATGAGAGCAGTGCTGGCCCCTTGTCCAATCCCAAAAGAGAAACACCTGCAAAACAGTTACTTGGGTTCAAACACATAGTGACGATTTATAACATTGACTCAACTCGATTCAACTGTATTCATAGAGCACTTTAAAAGAACCATCGCTGTATCTAAAGTGCAAAGATCATAATACAACAACAAAGAATAAAACAATACATTACATTAGAAAGCGCAAAAACAGTAAAACTATAAATCACGTCTGAGTCATGCTGAGTCAAAAGCCAAAGAATAGAAATGAGTTTTGAGACGAGTTGGGCAGAGAGAGGGCTTGCCGAATGTTCAGTGGGAGGTCATTTCTGTAGAGATGGACCAGCAACGGAAAAGGCTCGATCCCATCAGAGCCTCCGCTTAGTTCTTGGTACCCCTAATGTCTGGTCCGCAGACCTGAGGCACCGGGCATGTGTATAGGGGCGGAGGAGTTCAGAGAGGTAAGAGAGAGAGAGCAAGTGAGAGAGAGGTAAATATATATACTCCACGTGGTTTCACCTGTGGGAACTGGAATTCTTTTTCACAAGGGTTGTAACCTCCTTGGTGTTCCCCACTCCGCCGTCAGTTAAGACAAAGAGCTGGAGGGACAGTTGACGTTTGGTTTAAAAATGACACACCATCAATCCCGAGAAGTGTCACAGAACATGACTGGAGCAAAAGTCCTTTTCAAAGTGCACACAAAAGAGTAGGGCAAGCAGTGCCTGCCCAGCCTGTTATACCTAATTTGAATGCGTGTTTGTGTGTGTTGTTGTGTTATAAACTAAAATGTCTTTATGCGGCCCATTATGAGCAGTAGGTGTGACGGGCCATGCATTTGATCCCTGAGGAAAGACCAGACCTAATCTAACTCTGAACGCCAGAAAGCATCAATACTACACAATAAAGCAGTAAAACTATGGTGACCGTCCAAAACAGTTCGGAATCAACATTTATCGATCAAGAACAATGAAATAACATATTTCATACTCACCAGAGATGCCTGTTATCAAAAGTACTAATGTCTGCAGAGCTCTACAGACGCGTTTTGCTTGTCAAAGTTGGCTGTAATAAGTTTTGCTGTGACTAAGTAATTCAAAGGATGGAGAAATGCTGTCGTCAACAAGTGCTAGTTTGCCCATGGTGATCGGTTGAAGAAAAAAAAATCCCTTTGCCAAAAAATTTTAGGTTACATCAGCCAGCAATACTAATTCTGAAATCCCAGGACTGATCACAAATGGCACCAGAATAAATATCAAGCATCCACATCCATGTACAGTACAAGTTGCAACTTAAGGGAAATGCTACAAAATCAAGACTCTTAACAGATTGCTGGGAAAAAAAATGAATTCAATTTCGAATTTAGTTTGTAAATGTAGGTGAGTGCTTGTGAAAGAGATGATTGTGTGTAATACTTGTCGTGGTTGACTGGGAATGCAGGGCTGGCTGTAAATGTGATTGAGGGGCTGAAGTATCTCTGTTCCTCCCAGGTTTGCCTTCATCTCCTTGACAATCTTCAGAGCCTTTTTCATGGTCTTCTCACTGTACTCCATACTCTTACTGCCATCAAACACACACAAGTACAAGCACAAGCGCTGCGAGACCAAATAGAATGTTGTAGTTTATCGGACTGACAAAGAGTAGATTCTTACGGGAAGATGTGTTCAAAGGAGGAACCAAAACTGTAAATGTTGAAGTAGCAGCCCATGGGTAAGCTTTTCAGAAGCAGCAGCAGAGTATCCTGTGTGGAAGTGAATTATCAATAATGAAGGAAACTGTAGGGGAGAAGGAATGAATGAATGAAAACCACATTTCCACCCGGGGGGTCGGGGGGGGGGGGTACAGTTTGGTTTGCCACAGTTCTATTTGGAACGTTAAACTGTGAAGGTGTGTATGTGGATAGCATTGCCAATTCTCTTTGTAAAAAGGCCTGCAGAGCAATGTGTGCTTTTTCATTACCCTGGCACTGTTGATGCGATCTCCTGCCATACTTCCGGATCGGTCCAGTAAGAACACAAATTCTCCCTTTGTGGTGAATGAAGACATCACTGCCTGGGAAAACTCAGGGTAAACACTGAGCATCACCGCCGCATCCCCCATCAGCGTGCCTGAATCACAAAACGGATGAGAAAGGGGGATTTGGAGCATTGAGAAAGCATCCAAACAATTTGAATTAAAAGGACTTTAACACACCAGGCTTGGCAGATGCCTTTCCTGCCTCCACCACAACTGCTGGCTGGTGGGCATCTTTATAGTAAATCAACAGCTCAATATCTTTGTCAAACGTGTGTCCTGCAGCCAGTTTAACCTGAAATACCCCAAATAAACAAAACATGGATAAACAGCATGCCTCAAGTGTGAACGACAGCGGATCACATGAGTGTTCTACGTACGGCCGCATGAGTTTGCTCCTTGTCGAGGTACTGAAGGGGCTCCAGGGAAAAATTGGAGTCCACTTTGGAGACCCGACGCGGTGAGGACACCCGCGCAGAGAAGGACAGACTGTATGGCACTCGAGAGGCAGGAACAGACGTCACCTGGACACTATGACCTTCACTTCCTGGAAACATTAAATTGTCATAAGAAGACTGAATAGCGAATAATAGTAGCTCTCATGTCATATGACTCTAAGTTTATAAGCATCATCTCATCATGTCATCTCCATGTAAAAATGCAATACATATTATACTTGGTTTGAAACAAACATGGTAATTTTGTTCAGAGTATTTTTCTATTACCTCCTCCAAAATCATCTCAGATATGTCTGAGCTGCCAAAACAAGATCAATAATTAAAAATATATCTATCATCCTGTACAACTATCATACACACAATACTCATAGACTAGAGTTAGAAAAACTGGTCTTTTGGTTGAAATTTCAGGATAAACCGAAATGCACTTCAAACTTGACAGGTTAACATAATTCGACTTTCTCCAAACTTTTGAATGCGCATTCAATTTTTCAATGTTTCAATACCCTTTCAAAACTTTCTGCTCTCTGACAAAGATTCAAAATTAGGTGGTTTAATTTCCAAGGACGACCACTACTATGCCTTTCTGTGACTCTGTTTTGTTGAAAGCGGTGATGGGTTGTCCTACCCTGAGGTTGGTAGCGAGGGTTGAGCACCACAGGCAGACAAAACCTCAACCCGCCATCAGCCTCCACAGCCAGCTCAGTGACATACTCCAGCCGGATGGAGGCGCTCTCTCCCGGGGGAAGACTCCCCACACTCAGAGAGAAAATGTCTGGGGTCTGTTCACTCTCTTCTAGGAGGAAGGCCTGCTGGCCAGAGCTCAAGGCATCATCGTACTCCTCTCGAGCCTGCAGAGGAAATGTAATATTCACACAGTCTTTTTCTCCTCTCTCATCTTTGGAGACACACTCACTTCCTGTTTCTCCTTCACATCAGCGACAATCTCAGTTTGTCCAATCTTGGCACTAAAATGGCAGACGGCAGCATCACCAGACAGAGGGAAGACAAATACGGCCTCGATGGCTTTGTCCTCCTTGTTCTCATAGTGCAGCGTGGAAAGCACGTTGGCCACATGGTCCTTTACCTCCACTTCAACTTCAATGGCCTTCAGGGGAACTGACACACACGCAGACACAAAACGATCACGGGGTTTCAAATGTCAGTGATCATTTCATACTGGTGTTTGCTAAATGTACTTCCTTCCTCTGTTGACTTCCTGCTCAAACACATTTAAACATAAATAATGCTTTCAGGAAGGCCCCAAAAAAATTAATGCTACAAATACAAGAAGTGTGTCGTTTGGATGTGCCCCAACAAATTGTGCAAATTAGGAAACAAACTGTATCGACATGTTGTGGGTTTGTTGGATGAAGATCACACCTGTGGCATTGCATGTGTCTGTGTTGGAGTTTTGCTTTGCTTCGACCTCGATCGTTCTCAAAAATGTTCACAAGTTTGGAAATACAGTGATCCATCGCTACTTCGCGGTTCGTTTATCGCGGGTTTAGTGCATCGCGGATTTTTTCAAACATAAAAAAATAAAAAATAATTTTTTTTTTTTTTTTTTTAAATATACATGGAGTAGAGTACTGTATATGTTGCTCTATGTGACTCGCTGTTGTTTTGCAGCTTCTCGCGGACCGTTTGCGGACTTAAAAAAAAAAAAAAAAAAAATTACCTGTTTATGTTAATTGGACACTACTTCGGGGATTTTCGTTTATCGCGGGTGGTAAACGAGGGATTACTGTATAATATAGTCTGATGCCAAATGGGCATTGTTTACCATTAATTTTTTTTAAATCAAATGTCTGACTTTTTTCCAGAAAAAATAGATGGAGACTATACCTGTGCCTCTACCATTGCCACACCTTTATCAACTGGCACTTAAATATTTATGCACTCCATCTTCCTCTTCATCTGTTCCCTGTGAGCGAGTGTTTTCGAAGGCAGGGAAACTGGTGTCCAAGAGGAGAAATGGTCTTGGAAAGACACTTCAAAAACTTTGCGCCTCTTTGAAATGTATGAATGAATCCATTTGTTGTGTTTTTTTCATATGATTGAACACTTTGGAACACAAAATCCCATACATACTCTAAGTAAAATGTTTTAACTATAAATGTTATTACAGACAAATTTGCTATATTTTGCATGCAAACTCATTTGACTATTGACTGACCAACACAGTATCAATACAGTGTCAACACAGTTTGTCTAATGCGTCAATACACTCCTTGGGGTATCATCTACCCGTCACTAGTTAACACCCATTAGTTTTGAACTGCAATTTGAACTTGTACCTGGCTCCTTGTTGACGGTGAGCAGACCACAGCGGCACACCATGGTGACGAGTCAATAGGTAACTTCCTTATGTTGGTTTTGCTACACACAAAAAAGAAAAGACACAATTACAACTGCTTGATGTGACGTTATTGTATAGTCATATAATAAAAGACAAAGAGAGCCTGCCGGGGTACACCCTGAATTGGTCGCCATCCAATCGCAGGGCACACATAGACGAACAACCATCCGAGCTCACATTCACACTTAGGAACAATTAAGAATGGGAAGAAACCAGAGTACCGAAGAAAACCCATGCAGGTAGGAGGAGAACATGCAAACTCCACACAGGATGGCCGGAGCCATAATCAAACCCTAGACCTCTGCACTTTGAGGCCAGTGTGCTAACCAGTGGCCCAAAGTGACGCCCACTGTTGATCTTCAGTGACAAAGAGATGTAATGAAGGTTGAGATGCAGTTACCCGATTTGCTCAAGGAAAGCGTTCCACAGCAGGCAGTTGTACAGCAATTCCACTTGGACAAACTATATATGCGACCGTGCCGCCAATTATCAGATCATATTCAATTTAGAAAAAAAACGCAGAGGGAAAATCCCGCTATACATTACAAATTTCAGCAAATAACGACGAATTACCGATTCAAATGGAAACTGAGATTCTGGTCATAAAAAACACTCCTACCTTCCTTATGTGGCTCAGAAAATGTTTAGCTGTCCACAGGTAGTCAATCCGGAAGAGCAAAGAGGGAAAAACCCACGCCCACTCTGCGTAGCTCTTGCCATTCGTGTTAATACGCCCAGTTCGAGTTTCGGTTTCATTTTGGGCTACGTCACAAATGAGTTGATTAAAAGCAAACGTTTAGAGAGCCTATTCTAAAAATACTCTGCATTCTCACTCTTTACAACTAGAAACTGTGCCAAACAAATACATCTGTTTTCATTAACGCGGTTAAGAAAGGAATTATATGTATTATTGTGGTGGTAGTTTGCAGATGTGAACAAATGCACGCGCTTTTAACATTTATATGATCTCCTTGATATCCACTGCACTGGAGATGCCTGCCCAGTTTGTGGTGAACGATCCACTCACAAGGGAACTTTGGAATCACACACAACACCCAAGAGAGAAACTTTTGCCTGCTCAATTTGTGATGAAATCCAAGTATCCATGTTCAGAAAGTCTTCTTTTGAACATTCTGCAGGGCAGGGGCAGAGCTGCGTGGTAGCCAGAGGTGGCCATGGCGACCAGCACACATTCCAATCTTGGAGCCTCTCCCAGTTGTTTTCAGGCAGTAGGCGGGGTACACCCTGAACTGGTTGCCAACAAATCGCAGGGCACACACATAGACGAAAAACCATCTGCACTCACAACCACATCTACAGCGTTCCATTAACCTACCATGCGTGTTTTTGAAATGTAAGAAGAAACGGGAGTACCTGGAAAAAACCTATACACAGGCATGGGGAAAACATGCAAACACCACCAATGTCTTTAAAAAAAACAAAACAAAACAAAACATTATTTTAAAAATATTTTAAAGCACCCGCATCACCATTGTGTGTGTGTGTGTGTGTGTGTGTGTGTGTGTGTGTGTGTGCGTGTGTGTGTGTGTGTGTGTGTGTGTGTGTATGTGTGTGTGTGTATCATGGGGTGGGCGTGGGGGGGTCACACTCGGACATACAATCATGGGTGCAAGGCGGTCTCCAATGACCCATGTTACACTCACAGCCAAATACATCATCTGCAAGGAGAGATCTTACAGTTTACCCGTCAATGTCATGCATGGACCCAAGCAAGTCTTTTTCCGTTCCCCAACATCAAGCACGGCAGAGTGGGGAATATTACTGCATGCCCATAACTGCTGTGATTTTTCATGCTGCATCAATATTTTTTCTAATCACTATAGTAATGCAAGGGTATTGACATCATGCAAGATGTGCAAAACGTCTGCTAAGTGAATCATTACAACACCAGTGCCCACACAATTGAAACAAGTGAAAAAAAATGGACAAATGATTGTGGGATTTTTTTTTCCTGACACTGGATACAACGATGTGATGGTAATGGTGAGCAACGGCCATTAAAAGTGACGGCAAACAAGGAGACAGGAAGGTACTACTGTGTTGTTTGTAATTGTGATCAACCGTGGTGAGGAGAAAAAAAGGGGAGAGTAATAGAGGATCAGAGGGGGCAGTTAGGGAAGGTCTATGGATGGTAATATATGCGGCCCTATTGTGGGGAATCAATCCACCATGCGTTAATGGGGGAGTTGGGGGGGTTCAAGGAGGGGTACACAGGACCAAAGGCGGGCTATGGACTAAAAGTCCCAAGAAACACACTCATGACCACAGAGTGTCAACCGAATTCTCATGTGAGTCCTAAAACTTACCTTTTGGGACCATATCTACATTTTATTTGTACGTTCGAGGTGGGGAGCAGACATACAGATAAGTGTACATTTTGTACAAATGTTTGTCGTGGGAACTGTCGCTTTGTGGTGAAAGTCTGTGGCCACATGCATGTGCGTGTGTGGTGCGCACCGTGGGATTGTCTGCATCAAGAGTGAAGAGACTGTCAAGAAGAAAAACACCGAGCAGGGTAAGAAGTTTTTTCTTCATTTGCATTGATAATTTATGAACTTTAATGAAGTTGTTACAGCATTGGTGATGATCTAGATTTCGAAGTGAAATTGCTGTTCTTTTATGACACACACTGAATTGTTGCAAAGGAGAAACTGTTTTAATTGCATTAAGTTAGAATCTCCTCTGCTTCTGGAGTGCAAGGAGTGTCCACACTAATCAGCTGAAACATATTGGCAGCGTGGGGAGTGCTAAGGGTGCACTTTTTGGTGCTTGTGGTGGTGGGGGGTTAACCGTGCTTTGTTTCGGCCTGATCCCTGCGAAAGCACTAGCCACAAGAACAAAAGTATTGTATTGGAATAACGATGAAAAGAACAATGGGGGCTCGATGGGCGACTGGTTAGCCTCCCAGTGCAGAGGTCCAGAGTTCGATTCCAGCTCAAGCCTTCCTGTGTGAAGATTGCATGTTCTCCCCGTGCCTGTGTGGGTTTTCTCCGGGTACTCCAGTTTCCACCCACATTCCAAAAACATGCGGAACTCTCTAAAGTGTCCCTGGGTGTGACTGTGAGCTCGAATGGCTGTTTGTCTATGTGTGACTCTCGATGGCTGGCAACCATTTCAGGGTGTCTCCCATCTGCTGCCCAAAGACAGCTGAGATAGGCACCAGCACACCCCACAACCCTTGTAAGGATAAGAGGATTATAAAATGGATGGATGGAGAACAATTGGAGCCAGAGTACAGACCTCGATGAGAAAAGGGAAAGAGATGAAGAGAAGGTTGTCTTGTTTTAGGGGAGTTAGGAGTGGGTGACACAACACAGAACTGGATCAGCAATTTATTTTATTGCTATTGCATTGCACATGTATGGTTGGATGTTGCAACACAAGACTATTCAACATTCACATTCATATGCTAATGCATGTATATACATATTATATATAATATATAATATGTATATACACGCACCCATTTATTTGTCAGAAGTCTTTATTTGTGTGAATTTAATGATGATATAGCTCAACTGTAATGAGCATAATTATGTGACAGCTATGAATTATTTTTTTTTAAACATCCTTTGAATTAATGTTATTTCGTAACAATTATCAAATGGCAAATAACATGAATACAAACATGCTTTACTGAGCTATTTTTTAATCCACAATATTTGAGTTTTTAAAAATTATTAATTTATGATAAAGACTAAAACACCAAGAGCATAAACAGGTGTGCCGCTGCAGGTGGAGCCCTACAGTGCCACCTGTTAGTCACAAACAGAACCGCGACAGTGACGTGCAAAGTCGAAATGTCAACCTTAACTGAGCATCAATCAGACCTTCAAATAAATATCAAGATGCAGTATTTATAATTTTTTTAAAGGAAAAACAATTAGATACTTTGTTCATTTAATTATTTCCATATTCATGCTGTAAGCAAAAGGTGCATTATCTACAGCCCCAGCACAGAAAACGCTGCCCCTATCTAACAACAATTCAAATGAATCCAAACATGGTATGAAACCTTCTTGCAGGTGGGATGAGACCTTTCGTGTAAGCCATGATGTCAGAAGGAAGACAAAGAAGAATGCAAGACAATGAACGGAGCACGCACCGGTTTACGCTTGCTTACCTTCTCCTCCTGGCTTCACCGTGCACATGCTTCCTCCCCAACTTCTGGTCACGGGTATTGACGCTGTCCTGGGACTCGTACACACACCAGTACATCACTGAGCAGGCCATCCTCAATGTGACCCTGGACACTCTGCAACAGCACCAAGGTCACCATGATGAGAAAAAGGTGAAACGGAACATTCATTGTAATTCGGTGAGAAAAAAAATTAACGTTTTTGTATTTTTATATTTGGCCTCCTTTTCAGGACAGACTGGGACGAAGCTTCTGGAGGGCTGTGGGGGAGGTGGTTCACTCCAATGCTGAAATGGACTTCCTGAGCTCCACTAGGTCTGACCCCGTGTACCACTTTGATTCCGAGCGGGTTGAGAGCGCAGTGGCAATGCTGCGACAGTTCTGGGCTCATACTCTGCTGTCAGTGCGGGCCAATGAGTACCAAAGTGCTCGTCACAGCTTGGGACAACTATTTCACTCCCTGCAGGTACACAACAACAACAGCTAAAAATATATCGAAAGAAGATTCGACATGTTTATTATTATTATTTTTAATTTATTTATTCTTATTTTTTAACACAAGGACTTCTACAGTCACAGTAACTGGGTGGAGATGGGCCAGCGCTCCATTTACCTCCACTTGCTTCAGCCAAAGGAGCCAGCTATCCCTGTAGCTGAAGGTGATGCAGACTTATACAGTATCTACATTATCTTTACAATGTTTCTCTTGTTTGGTCTTTCTGTAATGCATTCATGTGCAGGTTGACGAAAAGTCTTGCCAGAACTATCGAATAAGAATCATGATTTGTCAGCAGAAAGGCAGTTAGAGGGGATGGAGAGAGATAAATAGACACAAAAAGATCTTAAAGACTAGAGGAAATGTAGACACAAGGCATTACGAGACATCTTAAGGTAATTGATGTGAGGTAGTTTGAGAAGCGCTGCGATAGATAGTCCTTGGATATTGTACACCTTTTTCCCTCCAGGCCAAACTCAGTCGCTGTTGAGTCATTATTTTAAGTTGAGTCTCAATGCTCAGACTGTACATAATGTTGCAGTGGGTTAAAATAATATAAAATGGGGTTTTTAGGAATAAAACCTCAGTCTCATTTTTGATGAAGACTTAGGCCTACGGTGCTCTTACAGTACATTTCAATGTCGGTCATTTATGTTGGGACTTGGAGAGCTAAATACTGGGACTTCTTTAGGAGGTAATTGATGTGAGGTAGTTTGAGGTGCGCTGCGATAGACAGTCCTTGGATATTGTACACCTTTTTCCCTCCAGGCCAAACTCAGTCGCTGTTGAGTGAGCAAGGCTCTCTGGCCTCTCTCGAGGTCTTCAAAGGTCTGTACCGTGTTCGTCTTCTGCCTCCTATTCAGCCGGGCCAGTGGTACCTGCATGCTCAGGCTGACGGACATGTCGCATTCAACATAATAGGTACTGAATTGAATGAGAATAATGTGAACGCCTGTTCAAATGTGGCAAGCATGACTGGTTTCGTATCCCCTCAGCTGAGAGCAGTGTGGATTTCCTATATTATTTTGCCACTGTAACGAACGAGACTCACCCTGGATTGGCCAGAGTA
>NW_017806030.1:888719-896619 GCF_001891065.2 Hippocampus comes
TTGCACTACTTAATGTCCATATGTTGGTATGCTCCCTAATTCCTTAGGTGTCCCTGCTTTCCTTGTGCTGGCTGTGACTGGCCTGTCTCCTTATGACGAGGAGGTCTCGTTCAGTCACGTGACACTGCTGGGAGCAGAAGGGGAAAGCCTGAAGAAGGTCTTGCTGAACTCCTCCTCCTCTTCGTCCTCTGTGTTGTCGAGCTATGCCACGGTAGATCTGATTGGCTGGGTGGAATCAATTCCGAGAGCTCCCTTCTGTGTCCGCCTCACGGGCCGAGACGGCGGGGGAAACAAGCTGGAAAGGGTCGCCACGGAAATGGTGCAGCCCACTCGTGTTCAGATACAGGCAAGTAAGGAGCCACGATGCTGCCACAAGACGCTGTGATGTGGCGTACAAATAACCAGAGCATCAGCTATTTCCATATTTAAATTGTTTATAGGAGTAGCATGGGACCTTTAAAACTTGTTTTGCTTTCTCCTTTTTCTCTCTCTTTAGGTCCTTTCCACACCCGCTCTGGTACCTGGTCACAGCACCACTGTAGATTTCAACATCCTGAACCACGGCCCGGACAGACTCTTCAGTCTGACAGCTGAGGATGATTCTGGATATCTCCACACGAAAGGACCTCACAGGTAACCCCTCTTGACCAGGGGCCACCAACATGGTGACATGGACAACAGGTAATCCCACAGGCATTACATGAGTAGCCCGCAGGCCTGTTCTAAAAATAGCTCACCAGTGATGGGACATTGTGATTTTCTCGGAATGTTGCAGAAGATATCATTTCAAAACATTGGCGGAGATCTACAGAAATAACATGTTCTATATTTAGCGTTTTCCAAATTATTGTGATAAATTATGAACATGATCAGTGTCTTCACACAAATAAATATCATTAACTATCCATCCATTTCCCGATGCGCTTTATCCTCACAAGGGTCGCAGGGGGAGCTGGAGCCCATAAAGTGACAAAAATGATCACTTTGATCAACAAAACAATGTGTTTGTTAAATTAAAAACTGCATGATACATATCAGCATGGTGAAGAAATATTTTTAGTTGGATACGAAAACATTGGCGGAGATCTACAGAAATAATATGTTCTGTATTTCGCGTTTTCCAAATTATTGTGATAAATTATGAACATGATCAGTGTCTTCACACAAATAAATATCATTAACTATCCATCCATTTCCCGATCCGCTTTATCCTCACAAGGGTCGCGGGGGGCTGCTGGAGCCTATAAAGTGACAAAAATGATCATGTACGACCGGGCCGGGCCCCAAGACCTTAAGAGTTTTCTAAATTGCCTTGGCTCCACAGGCGAACAACAGCACCATCTAGTGGGATACTACTGTAAAACTATTTACTGAAGACAACCAGTATGACAGTAACTGTAATAAAAGGTAACTAACTTTTCATAGATTCATGTCACTGCTGTGTGCAGAAGTCGGTCCGGTGTATGAGACTGATGACCCGAACCAGTTTATGGAGCACATGGAGAACTTGATGGCCCTTGGAGGAGGAGATGAACCAGAGATGTGCTTAACAGCCATTCAGGTGTGCATGTGTGCGTGTCTGTGCGTGTGTGTGTGTGTGTGTGTGTGTGTGTGTGTGTGTGTGTACTAATTGTTGCACGTTTCTAGTTGGCCCTCACTCACAGCCCACCACTCTCAGAGATCTTTGTGTTCACCGATGCCTCCCCCAAGGACGCTCACCTGTTTGACGTGGTGAAGGCCCTCGCACTTACCAAACAGAGCAAAGTAAGACAATTTGTGAACCCTCTGGACCAAGGGTGTCAAACTAATTTTTGTCACATTTGTCACATTTTTGTTACCGTTTTCCTTGGAGGACGCGACAGTGACGTGCAAAGTCGAAATGTCAACCTTAACTGAGCATCAATCAGACCTTCAAATAAATATCAAGATGCAGTATTTATAATTTTTTTAAAGGAAAAACAATTAGATACTTTGTTCATTTAATTATTTCCATATTCATGCTGTAAGCAAAAGGTGCATTATCTACAGCCCCAGCACAGAAAACGCTGCCCCTATCTAACAACAATTCAAATGAATCCAAACATGGTATGAAACCTTCTTGCAGGTGGGATGAGACCTTTCGTGTAAGCCATGATGTCAGAAGGAAGACAAAGAAGAATGCAAGACAATGAACGGAGCACGCACCGGTTTACGCTTGCTTACCTTCTCCTCCTGGCTTCACCGTGCACATGCTTCCTCCCCAACTTCTGGTCACGGGTATTGACGCTGTCCTGGGACTCGTACACACACCAGTACATCACTGAGCAGGCCATCCTCAATGTGACCCTGGACACTCTGCAACAGCACCAAGGTCACCATGATGAGAAAAAGGTGAAACGGAACATTCATTGTAATTCGGTGAGAAAAAAAATTAACGTTTTTGTATTTTTATATTTGGCCTCCTTTTCAGGACAGACTGGGACGAAGCTTCTGGAGGGCTGTGGGGGAGGTGGTTCACTCCAATGCTGAAATGGACTTCCTGAGCTCCACTAGGTCTGACCCCGTGTACCACTTTGATTCCGAGCGGGTTGAGAGCGCAGTGGCAATGCTGCGACAGTTCTGGGCTCATACTCTGCTGTCAGTGCGGGCCAATGAGTACCAAAGTGCTCGTCACAGCTTGGGACAACTATTTCACTCCCTGCAGGTACACAACAACAACAGCTAAAAATATATCGAAAGAAGATTCGACATGTTTATTATTATTATTTTTAATTTATTTATTCTTATTTTTTAACACAAGGACTTCTACAGTCACAGTAACTGGGTGGAGATGGGCCAGCGCTCCATTTACCTCCACTTGCTTCAGCCAAAGGAGCCAGCTATCCCTGTAGCTGAAGGTGATGCAGACTTATACAGTATCTACATTATCTTTACAATGTTTCTCTTGTTTGGTCTTTCTGTAATGCATTCATGTGCAGGTTGACGAAAAGTCTTGCCAGAACTATCGAATAAGAATCATGATTTGTCAGCAGAAAGGCAGTTAGAGGGGATGGAGAGAGATAAATAGACACAAAAAGATCTTAAAGACTAGAGGAAATGTAGACACAAGGCATTACGAGACATCTTTAGATGTCAAATATCTCCAGACAGAAAGTCAATCTAATGCGATTTTTTTGTATTTAATCGAGGGGCGAGCGGCACGCTGGGGACTGTTTAGCATGTCTGCCTCACAGTGCCAAAGTTGTGGGTTCAATTCTGGCCGACTGCCCAAAGAGAGCTAGGATAAGCTCCTGACCACACAAACGAAGAAAAGTAGTACAGTATTGCGCCCTCTGGTGGTGAAGATCATTGTAACGTGACAACTAACCTTTGTGTCACAACCCCTGGTCCTCCCCTATCTGGGCCCTCAGAGTATTTTCATCCATCCATCCATTTTCCGATCCGCTTTATCCTCACAAGGGTCGCGGGGGGTGCTGGAGCCTATCCAAGCCATCTTCAGGCAGTAGGCAGGGGACACCCTGAACCGGTTGCCAGCCAATCGCAGGGCACACAGAGACGAACAACCATCCCCGCTCACACGCACACCTCCACACAGGAAGGCCGCAGCTGGGATCGAACGCACGGCCTCTCCACTCTGAGATCGATGCTCTAACCACTGGCCCACCGGACTGGCCCGAGTGTTTGCAATCCAAACAATTGTGTAAAAAAAGTCAGAAAAACTTTCATAACAATGAGCATTTGTACAGTTTCATCATTTCCTTGTACATTCAAAGCCCCTCAGAGAACTGCATGCATGAAAAGTGACTGGTGGCAAGCATAGGAAAACAATCCCTTGTTGGTCCTTTTGTGTCTTCTCCACAGGTGACACACCCACCTGCATGGAGTGCTTTAGCGCCACCTGTCGAAATAACCTCCTTCCAAGATTGACAAGTACACAGAGGGACTCACAGCTGCTCACAACTGGCTACTTCAGCACATTCCCTCCAAAACCTAAAGGTATGCAAGTAAAAGTAAAACAGATATATATTTTTTTGGTACCCAAAAAGTACTAAACATGGATTTTCACCTCCTTTAACCATCTGAACAACAACAATGTTGCTCTGTTACAAATTAGATTATCTTGGAGGGGTTACCAATGTGGTGCCTGCGGGTACCAGGTAGTCCCCAAAGACTACGTGATGAGCCCGCACGCCTTGATTAGTATGGGTATGAAAAAGGTTGTTTTTTTTAGGAGAAACACAAACATGCAACTTGTTGGTCAGGCAAATGCAGTCACGGAGGTATGCTGGACAGTAGCCGCACTATGGGGGCCAAAGGGGGCATTAACAAAGACAGCACATCACCTCTCTTCTCCCCTCATCATTACCTCCACGCGGAAGCAGCCAAGCTGGCCTCCGAAGATACTCTGACTGTACTGAGAGATCTCAGGGACACAGTGGGGCACAAGACCTTTCTCAGGTGGGAATACAGAAATATAATACAAAACCATGCCGGGTAAATAATCAATGGTGAGAACTAGTAATAAATATTTCGCAACTGCGCTTGAATATACAGGTACTTTCATCTGTTTACTGCAAAGGTTTTGAATGTTGATTTTGATCAAAAACTAAAAAGTCAATGTGAGAGGAAAAAAAATCTCTTGTCTCTTAAGCTAAATAAAGTCCATGAAATCCTTCTTGATTTTATTTTATTTTTTTAATCAAGCTTCCTACAACCTCCACAGGCTTTTTAGCGTGAAGCAGGCACCCGCTCTGGTTTTTGTCATTGACACCACAGGGAGCATGTTTGAGGAAATCACAGCGGCTCGAATGCGGGCTTACTCCATCATTCAGAACCGAGCAGACCTTTCTGGCCGACCTGGAAGCTTCTTGCTGGTACCCTTCCATGACCCCGGTGAGGAAGCACCGCAAGGATAATGCCCATAGTTGTTTTGTACCTTTCTTTTCATGTGGCCCAAAAGTGGTTTAAAAATTCAAACAAAATTATGTAAAAATGTTATCCGTCTGCCCTTTGGCCTTACCAATAAAAAGGGAATCATAAAAAAATAGCTCCTTAAAAACACATGTGAATATAGGTAAAGTGGCAAATCATAATTATGTAGAGGACATCATATCCAAAGGGAAATTTGTTTTAAAATTCGACAAAATTGGGGAAGTCAATTAGAGTCACAGAAAGGATTGTGTTCAACTTTTAAAGTTCTACTATATTCTTATCCTTATTCATGTCACTGGAAACCAATTATTTATTACATCTGTCCTCAACAGAGGCTATGTTTTTGTGGCTGCTGTTTGTTTGTCAACAGGATTCATCCATAAAACCAGACGGAGTACTTCATTTTTGACCACAACACAATTAGAGATTCCAAAATGAATAAAACTGAAGAAATGTAACTTATTTAGTCCTTCTGTACGACCGGGCCGGGCCCCAAGACCTTAAGAGTTTTCTAAATTGCCTTGGCTCCACAGGCGAACAACAGCACCATCTAGTGGGATACTACTGTAAAACTATTTACTGAAGACAACCAGTATGACAGTAACTGTAATGAAGGTAACAAACTATTCATAGATTCATGTCACTGCTGTGTGCAGAAGTCGGTCCGGTGTATGAGACTGATGACCCGAACCAGTTTATGGAGCACATGGAGAACTTGATGGCCCTTGGAGGAGGAGATGAACCAGAGATGTGCTTAACAGCCATTCAGGTGTGCATGTGTGCGTGTCTGTGCGCGTGCGCGCGCGTGTGTGTGTGTGTGTGTGTGTGTGTGTGTGTGTGTGTGTGTGTGTGTGTGTGTGTGTACTAATTTGCGCGTTGCTATTGCATTGCACATGTATGGTTGGATGTTGCAACACAAGACTATTCAACATTCACATTCATATGCTAATGCATGTATATACATATTATATATAATATATAATATGTATATACACGCACCCATTTATTTGTCAGAAGTCTTTATTTGTGTGAATTTAATGATGATATAGCTCAACTGTAATGAGCATAATTATGTGACAGCTATGAATTATTTTTTTTTAAACATCCTTTGAATTAATGTTATTTCGTAACAATTATCAAATGGCAAATAACATGAATACAAACATGCTTTACTGAGCTATTTTTTAATCCACAATATTTGAGTTTTTAAAAATTATTAATTTATGATAAAGACTAAAACACCAAGAGCATAAACAGGTGTGCCGCTGCAGGTGGAGCCCTACAGTGCCACCTGTTAGTCACAAACAGAACCGCGACAGTGACGTGCAAAGTCGAAATGTCAACCTTAACTGAGCATCAATCAGACCTTCAAATAAATATCAAGATGCAGTATTTATAATTTTTTTAAAGGAAAAACAATTAGATACTTTGTTCATTTAATTATTTCCATATTCATGCTGTAAGCAAAAGGTGCATTATCTACAGCCCCAGCACAGAAAACGCTGCCCCTATCTAACAACAATTCAAATGAATCCAAACATGGTATGAAACCTTCTTGCAGGTGGGATGAGACCTTTCGTGTAAGCCATGATGTCAGAAGGAAGACAAAGAAGAATGCAAGACAATGAACGGAGCACGCACCGGTTTACGCTTGCTTACCTTCTCCTCCTGGCTTCACCGTGCACATGCTTCCTCCCCAACTTCTGGTCACGGGTATTGACGCTGTCCTGGGACTCGTACACACACCAGTACATCACTGAGCAGGCCATCCTCAATGTGACCCTGGACACTCTGCAACAGCACCAAGGTCACCATGATGAGAAAAAGGTGAAACGGAACATTCATTGTAATTCGGTGAGAAAAAAAATTAACGTTTTTGTATTTTTATATTTGGCCTCCTTTTCAGGACAGACTGGGACGAAGCTTCTGGAGGGCTGTGGGGGAGGTGGTTCACTCCAATGCTGAAATGGACTTCCTGAGCTCCACTAGGTCTGACCCCGTGTACCACTTTGATTCCGAGCGGGTTGAGAGCGCAGTGGCAATGCTGCGACAGTTCTGGGCTCATACTCTGCTGTCAGTGCGGGCCAATGAGTACCAAAGTGCTCGTCACAGCTTGGGACAACTATTTCACTCCCTGCAGGTACACAACAACAACAGCTAAAAATATATCGAAAGAAGATTCGACATGTTTATTATTATTATTTTTAATTTATTTATTCTTATTTTTTAACACAAGGACTTCTACAGTCACAGTAACTGGGTGGAGATGGGCCAGCGCTCCATTTACCTCCACTTGCTTCAGCCAAAGGAGCCAGCTATCCCTGTAGCTGAAGGTGATGCAGACTTATACAGTATCTACATTATCTTTACAATGTTTCTCTTGTTTGGTCTTTCTGTAATGCATTCATGTGCAGGTTGACGAAAAGTCTTGCCAGAACTATCGAATAAGAATCATGATTTGTCAGCAGAAAGGCAGTTAGAGGGGATGGAGAGAGATAAATAGACACAAAAAGATCTTAAAGAAATTTTTACAACAGACCTGTGGGCAACTCATGCGGTCCCGTGGGCAACACTTTGGTGACCCTGCGACTGACAGTAATTCTCAAAGTGAATTTGCGGGATTCACCAAAGAATGGCGAGCGGCACGCTGGGGACTGTTTAGCATGTCTGCCTCACAGTGCCAAAGTTGTGGGTTCAATTCTGGCCGACTGCCCAAAGAGAGCTAGGATAAGCTCCTGACCACACAAACGAAGAAAAGTAGTACAGTATTGCGCCCTCTGGTGGTGAAGATCATTGTAACGTGACAACTAACCTTTGTGTCACAACCCCTGGTCCTCCCCTATCTGGGCCCTCAGAGTATTTTCATCCATCCATCCATTTTCCGATCCGCTTTATCCTCACAAGGGTCGCGGGGGGTGCTGGAGCCTATCCAAGCCATCTTCAGGCAGTAGGCAGGGGACACCCTGAACCGGTTGCCAGCCAATCGCAG
>NW_017806030.1:896697-898893 GCF_001891065.2 Hippocampus comes
TCGAACGCACGTCCCCTCCACTCTGAGGTCGATGCTCTAACCACTGGCCCACCGGACTGGCCCGAGTGTTTGCAATCCAAACAATTGTGTAAAAAAAGTCAGAAAAACTTTCATAACAATGAGCATTTGTACAGTTTCATCATTTCCTTGTACATTCAAAGCCCCTCAGAGAACTGCATGCATGAAAAGTGACTGGTGGCAAGCATAGGAAAACAATCCCTTGTTGGTCCTTTTGTGTCTTCTCCACAGGTGACACACCCACCTGCATGGAGTGCTTTAGCGCCACCTGTCGAAATAACCTCCTTCCAAGATTGACAAGTACACAGAGGGACTCACAGCTGCTCACAACTGGCTACTTCAGCACATTCCCTCCAAAACCTAAAGGTATGCAAGTAAAAGTAAAACAGATATATATTTTTTTGGTACCCAAAAAGTACTAAACATGGATTTTCACCTCCTTTAACCATCTGAACAACAACAATGTTGCTCTGTTACAAATTAGATTATCTTGGAGGGGTTACCAATGTGGTGCCTGCGGGTACCAGGTAGTCCCCAAAGACTACGTGATGAGCCCGCACGCCTTGATTAGTATGGGTATGAAAAAGGTTGTTTTTTTTAGGAGAAACACAAACATGCAACTTGTTGGTCAGGCAAATGCAGTCACGGAGGTATGCTGGACAGTAGCCGCACTATGGGGGCCAAAGGGGGCATTAACAAAGACAGCACATCACCTCTCTTCTCCCCTCATCATTACCTCCACGCGGAAGCAGCCAAGCTGGCCTCCGAAGATACTCTGACTGTACTGAGAGATCTCAGGGACACAGTGGGGCACAAGACCTTTCTCAGGTGGGAATACAGAAATATAATACAAAACCATGCCGGGTAAATAATCAATGGTGAGAACTAGTAATAAATATTTCGCAACTGCGCTTGAATATACAGGTACTTTCATCTGTTTACTGCAAAGGTTTTGAATGTTGATTTTGATCAAAAACTAAAAAGTCAATGTGAGAGGAAAAAAAATCTCTTGTCTCTTAAGCTAAATAAAGTCCATGAAATCCTTCTTGATTTTATTTTATTTTTTTAATCAAGCTTCCTACAACCTCCACAGGCTTTTTAGCGTGAAGCAGGCACCCGCTCTGGTTTTTGTCATTGACACCACAGGGAGCATGTTTGAGGAAATCACAGCGGCTCGAATGCGGGCTTACTCCATCATTCAGAACCGAGCAGACCTTTCTGGCCGACCTGGAAGCTTCTTGCTGGTACCCTTCCATGACCCCGGTGAGGAAGCACCGCAAGGATAATGCCCATAGTTGTTTTGTACCTTTCTTTTCATGTGGCCCAAAAGTGGTTTAAAAATTCAAACAAAATTATGTAAAAATGTTATCCGTCTGCCCTTTGGCCTTACCAATAAAAAGGGAATCATAAAAAAATAGCTCCTTAAAAACACATGTGAATATAGGTAAAGTGGCAAATCATAATTATGTAGAGGACATCATATCCAAAGGGAAATTTGTTTTAAAATTCGACAAAATTGGGGAAGTCAATTAGAGTCACAGAAAGGATTGTGTTCAACTTTTAAAGTTCTACTATATTCTTATCCTTATTCATGTCACTGGAAACCAATTATTTATTACATCTGTCCTCAACAGAGGCTATGTTTTTGTGGCTGCTGTTTGTTTGTCAACAGGATTCATCCATAAAACCAGACGGAGTACTTCATTTTTGACCACAACACAATTAGAGATTCCAAAATGAATAAAACTGAAGAAATGTAACTTATTTAGTCCTTCTGTACGACCGGGCCGGGCCCCAAGACCTTAAGAGTTTTCTAAATTGCCTTGGCTCCACAGGCGAACAACAGCACCATCTAGTGGGATACTACTGTAAAACTATTTACTGAAGACAACCAGTATGACAGTAACTGTAATGAAGGTAACAAACTATTCATAGATTCATGTCACTGCTGTGTGCAGAAGTCGGTCCGGTGTATGAGACTGATGACCCGAACCAGTTTATGGAGCACATGGAGAACTTGATGGCCCTTGGAGGAGGAGATGAACCAGAGATGTGCTTAACAGCCATTCAGGTGTGCATGTGTGCGTGTCTGTGCGCGTGCGCGCGCGTGTGTGTGTGTGTGTGTGTGTGTGTGTGTGTGTGTGTGTGTGTGTGTGTGTGTGTGTACTAATTTGCGCG
>NW_017806030.1:901205-909815 GCF_001891065.2 Hippocampus comes
GTCTGGGTGAAATCAATTCCGGGAGCTCCCTTTTGTGTCCGCCTCACGGGCCGAGACGGCGGGGGAAACAAGCTGGAAAGGGTCGCCACGGAAATGGTGCAGCCCACTCGTGTTCAGATACAGGCAAGTAAGGAGCCACGATGCTGCCACAAGACGCTGTGATGTGGCGTACAAATAACCAGAGCATCGGCTATTTCCATTTTTAAATTATTCATAGGAGTGGCAAGGGACCTTTGAAACTTGTTATGCTGTCTCCTTTTTCTCTCTCTTTAGGTCCTTTCCACACCCGCTCTGGTACCTGGTCACAGCACCACTGTAGATTTCAACATCCTGAACCACGGCCCGGACAGACTCTTCAGTCTGACAGCTGAGGATGATTCTGGATATCTCCACACGAAAGGACCTCACAGGTAACCCCTCTTGACCAGGGGCCGAAGGCACAGCTCGCCATCTTGGTTTACGAAGACAGCAGGTAGCCCCCCCTCCCCCGGGACAGCATAAGAACCCGCTGGCCTGTTCTAAAAATAGCTCACCAGTGATGGGACATTGTGATTTTCTCGGAATGTTGCAGAAGATATCATTTGAAAACATTGGCGGAGATCTACAGAAATAATATGTTCTGTATTTCGCGTTTTCCAAATTATTGTGATAAATTATGAACATGATCAGTGTCTTCACACAAATAAATATCATTAACTATCCATCCATTTCCCGATCCGCTTTATCCTCACAAGGGTCGCGGGGGGCTGCTGGAGCCTATAAAGTGACAAAAATGATCACTTTGATCAACAAAACTGTGTGTTTGGTAAATTAAAAACTGCATGATACATACTGTATCAGCATGGTGAAGAAATATTTTTAGTTGGATACGGTCTCTTATCCTCTCTTGCGAGGATAAGCGAATGAGAAAATGGATGGGTGTATTATAGCTGACTTCAAAGCAGTTTGTCATTCTTCCCATCAGGTTCCATGTTGCTAGCGACAAACCTTTCCACAGTCAGGTGGGCCTTCACACACCTGCCTCAGCTCAGGCCGGAGCGACAGTTACGCTGACACTCTCAGTGTACGCTCTCGACTCTGCAGACACAAACTACGCGGTGGCCTACTTGACAGTGGTTCCACCTGTGAGTATTATCTAATCTGTTGGATGCGAACATGTTGATAATTTCAGACATTGATGTACAGCGTAGGTGGAGATGTACACATGAATTTTGGTGCCATCGGTTGTAGTTTTCTAACATTATGCCACGTTAAGCTTTTTCTCTGCAGTGAAGAAAGGAAATAATGCCCATAAAATCCAAAATGATGATTATTTTGATATTTTCAGAGGTTGAAGTGGGCAAAATTAGAGTGTGCATGTGAATTTTGATGATTGGTCATAATTTTCTGACATGGAGCCACATTACACCTTTTTACATTAAGCGTTTTACACTGTCCCTAATTATGCGGCTGTGTGAACCAGGATTAAGGGGCGAGCGGCAGCATATGGCACCAACTGGAGATGTGATAAAGGCATAAATGCTTCAAATGGCCCCGAGGATGTTTTTTAGACCACCCCCGATGTGTTGGATCTCATCTCCCTTTCAGGACTCAGACACATCTCCTCCATCATGCTCGGCCACTCGACTGCAGTCCTCCTGTTCTCCAGCTTGCAATGAGTCCACCTGGAGCATGTCACTGGCTGTGTCGGACAGCGGCCTTTCCGGACTGGCTGCTCTCCAACTACACAAGGGACAAGGGACTTTAACTTTATTCCCACCGGTCACAGGGGGTAAACTGGGTGAGGCTCATCCTGACCAACGTGTCCAGCACAAGGTCACATTAGTGGAGCGAGAAGCCCCTTTGAACGTGTCCAGGTGGGAGCTGGGCTCATCGGAGCCCCTGTGGGTGAACTATACTTCCAGCTGTTGCTCGGTCCAGGCTGAGCTGCTGGTGTGGGACACTGCTGGAAACATGAAGCGCTGCCATCTTGCATCTAGTCAGCAGAGGCAGCTGAGTGACACAAGGACAGAACATAGTGGAGGTGGGCCTATTACGCCCACTGGCTTCTCTTTCTTAATGTTGCTTCGGCTCTGCTTTGAGCTGTTTTCCTAACATCATGCAGGTCAAAAATTGCTGTTCCTTTTAGCATATTACAGCAGGAATGAAGAAAATAGAATGCTGTTATTGAAAATGCACTGAATAAACTGAATTTATTCTTTTAGTACTTTTGTCGTCTTCGACCTGGAGTGCATAGGTGATGCTTTGTAATTTAAATACGCCCACTGGCTTCTCTTTCTTAATGTTGCTTCGGCTCTGCTTTGAGCTGTTTTCCTAACATCATGCAGGTCAAAAATTGCTGTTCCTTTTAGCATATTACAGCAGGAATGAAGAAAATAGAATGCTGTTATTGAAAATGCACTGAATAAACTGAATTTATTCTTTTAGTACTTTTGTCGTCTTCGACCTGGAGTGCATAGGTGATGCTTTGTAATTTAAAAGGACCCTGTAATTGGCTGAACATTGGCACTTATGTAAGAGTTCCTGTCTTAAATGACGTCTGTACTTTCCGCCTCAATGTAAAAAAAAAAAAAATATCCAGTCTTGGCGTTAGGCTTGCTTTATGACAGTTTACCTTGGCTTTAATAATGCCCGTTTTAGGTCCAAGATGCATGGACCTGGTGACGTCAACAGTGTTTGTTTGTCTCTATATGTGCCCTGCGGCTGACTGGTAACCAGTTCAGGGTGTAGTCTGCCTTCCACCTGAAGTCAGCTGGGATAGGCTCCAGCAACCCCCGCGACCTTGTTCATGATAAGTGGGATTGAAAATCAGTTTTTTTGCACTTAACAGGCTACAAAAATGCCTCCTTGCCTTCCCGTGTCAGGCCTCCCATTAACAAGTATCATCTTTGTGAATTCCCAATACACTGTACTGAGAAATTTGGCAATGAATTGCATGTGCTGGAAATAATTTACACTGATACTCAAAACTGATTAACTGCTTGCTTGGTTGCTCATTAAGTGTCTCATGGAATTAAGTACAACTGGACAGACAGTGTGAGTGAGTAGCTAAACGGAAGGTAGGATTCAGGTCACACGCTTAGGGAATGTGGAACAAAAAACGTGTCTTAAAGCTTGGCCAAGATGCAGTTGACGAGAGAGGACACTGGGGGAGTAAGGTAGAGTTTCTTCTGGCCGTTGCCGGGAACATTGTGGGCCTGGGCAACGTGTGGAGGTTTCCGTACTTGTGCTACAAAAATGGCGGTGGTAAGCAAATGTGGCGATCAGTGCTTTTTACAGAAGTTGTGCATATCACAAAAGTGTGTGTAACATTCAGGTGCATTCCTGGTGCCGTACCTGGTGTTTGCATTCACGTGCGGTGTACCGCTCTTCCTTTTGGAGACCTTTGTGGGCCAGCACACTCAGGAGGGTGGTATCACTTGCTGGAAGAAGCTTTGTCCAGTGGCTGAAGGTGTGTCGTATGCTAGCCTGCCATTCAGAAACGCATAGCAGGAAGGACCCATCAGTACCTTTTTTCATCGGTTAGGACAGTTGAATGTTTCATCAAGATCCAAACACTTCGGGAAATAATCAATCGCCACCAACTATAACCCACATATAGTAACAAATGCTTTGCCGTGGTTGTAAGTCAAACATTCACAGTATGTGCTCTTGAAATCAAAACAAAAAAGGGAAGTTACTAAATAGACTCATGGCTATCATAAAATATTGATTCATCATTTTGTCATCTGTTGTCATTCAGTTTTGATACTTTGCTCCAGGAAAAATGGCTCCTTATGGAGGCTAAAAAAAAAAAAAAAAAAGAGTCCTTGAACCTCAAATGTGTCATGCACGTCAGGTATCGGCTATGGGGGGCTGCTGACCCAGATATACGGCTGCATGTCATACACTATTATCCTGGCCTGGGCTCTTTTCTACCTTGCGTTCTCCTTCATCTCTCCACTGCCCTGGAGCACCTGCGACAACTACTGGAACACAGGTGAGGTCTAGCACACAACATAGGCGGCATTATTGATTGGAGCTTTTCATGGGGTGACGCCGAAGAAATGACATTTTGCTACAATGTCGTCAGTGTACAGCTTGTATAACAGTGTCATTTAGTTGTTCCCTCAAAATAAGTCAACTCCACACACAGCCATTAATATCTCAACTGCTTGCAACAAAAGTCAATGCACCCCTAAGTGGAAATAGTTTCCAATGTATGCTGTATGTATCATCTTTTAATTTATTTTCTACACCAGTACTGCTTAACATGTATAGGGTCACTGGACGCTGAATCCTATCGCAGCAGGCTTCCATCAAAAGGCAGATTACACCCCAGACTGGTCGCCAGTCAGTCAGAGGGGACATAAAGAAAGACATACAAACATTAACTTTCACAGTCATGCTGTCACTGAGTCGGACTGGAACCCAAACTGCCTGAATCCAAGACAAATCACTATCAATGACCTTATGTGTATAATATTATTGCATGTATTGCACATACCGTATATAGTGTATATACTTGCATGTGATTTAGTGTGACTATCGGTCATTCTTTCAGCTGATTGTGTCATTGTTACAACAAGGAACCTCACCAACCACACCAAAGGAAACTCGGCAGCTATGGAATTCTGGGAGTAAGAATGATAATATACTAAAATAGCATATTCAACATAAAATAAAATACAGGATGTTTCTTTTTGCCCTGTGTAGACATCGAGTGTTGAATATCTCCGGTGGTATTGAGGAGATTGGCAACATCAGGTGGGAGGTGCTTCTGTGCCTCCTGACAATGTGGGTCATTTGTTATTTCTGCATCTGGAAAGGGGTCAAATCAACTGGAAAGGTAAAGTCCATTAAAGTGTGAATGTTACATGAACCAGAAAGGAGCAAACACATTCCCATGTCCCTTTTAAAAGTGACTTCAATTTCTTCCTCACCAGGTGACTCTCCTCCATGTTGAGACAGACCAAGAGCAGATGTCCTCGCACTCTTTCAGGGTCGACAGCGCCGTTAATGATGTCACCGTACACATTACTGGTCTATTGAGCAATTGCATCCTCATCGATCCCTCAGGTACACAGAGGAGAATCGTCACATACAATGCAACTTGACCAGGAGTCACCAAACTTTTTGAAACTGAGAAATGCTTCTCAGATACCAGTTTGATACTCACTTGTGAAATTAACTGCATGTCATTATAAATAATGAATGACATGAATTCATGTGAAAACACTGATCACGTTGATGATTAGGAAAGCGATAAATATCATATGCTACACTTTATTTCACGAAAGATATACTAGTGTTTACATTTTCAAATGATCACTTCTACTTTCCTAAAAGAATGTCCCATCACTGGTGAGCAATTTTTACAACAGACCTGTGGGCAACTCATGCGGTCCCGTGGGCAACACTTTGGTGACCCTGCGACTGACAGTAATTCTCAAAGTGAATTTGCGGGATTCACCAAAGAATGTGTACAGTTCAGTTATATTTAACTTTTAATTTCAATTGCATGTCATCTTTAAGAAGTGTTTGTTTTTAAATATATATTTAGGTCAAGTTTTTTTAATAGTTTAAGAGTTTTACATATGTGCAATACATTTTAATTTAATTGTTTAAGTGGAATCTTAATGCTCAGACTGTACATAATGTTGCAGTGGGTTAATATTTTTAGAACAGACCCGTGGGCAACTCATGTGGCCCCGTGGGTAACACTTTGGTGACCTTGCGACTGACAGTGATTCTCAAAGTGAATTTGCGGGATTCACCAAAGAATCGCTACCTGTGTACGGTTCAGTTATATTTAATTTTTAATTTCAATTGCATGTCATATTAAGAAGTGTTTGTTTTGAAATATTTATTTAGGTCAAATTTTTAATTGAGTTTTACATATGTGCAATACACTTTAATTTCATCATTATTTTAAGTTGAGTCTCAATGCTCAGACTGTACATAATGTTGCAGTGGGTTAAGCACACCTCCACACAGGAAGGCCGCAGCTGGGATCGAACGCACGGCCTCTCCACTCTGAGATCGATGCTCTAACCACTGGCCCACCGGACTGGCCCGAGTGTTTGCAATCCAAACAATTGTGTAAAAAAAGTCAGAAAAACTTTCATAACAATGAGCATTTGTACAGTTTCATCATTTCCTTGTACATTCAAAGCCCCTCAGAGAACTGCATGCATGAAAAGTGACTGGTGGCAAGCATAGGAAAACAATCCCTTGTTGGTCCTTTTGTGTCTTCTCCACAGGTGACACACCCACCTGCATGGAGTGCTTTAGCGCCACCTGTCGAAATAACCTCCTTCCAAGATTGACAAGTACACAGAGGGACTCACAGCTGCTCACAACTGGCTACTTCAGCACATTCCCTCCAAAACCTAAAGGTATGCAAGTAAAAGTAAAACAGATATATATTTTTTTGGTACCCAAAAAGTACTAAACATGGATTTTCACCTCCTTTAACCATCTGAACAACAACAATGTTGCTCTGTTACAAATTAGATTATCTTGGAGGGGTTACCAATGTGGTGCCTGCGGGTACCAGGTAGTCCCCAAAGACTACGTGATGAGCCCGCACGCCTTGATTAGTATGGGTATGAAAAAGGTTGTTTTTTTTAGGAGAAACACAAACATGCAACTTGTTGGTCAGGCAAATGCAGTCACGGAGGTATGCTGGACAGTAGCCGCACTATGGGGGCCAAAGGGGGCATTAACAAAGACAGCACATCACCTCTCTTCTCCCCTCATCATTACCTCCACGCGGAAGCAGCCAAGCTGGCCTCCGAAGATACTCTGACTGTACTGAGAGATCTCAGGGACACAGTGGGGCACAAGACCTTTCTCAGGTGGGAATACAGAAATATAATACAAAACCATGCCGGGTAAATAATCAATGGTGAGAACTAGTAATAAATATTTCGCAACTGCGCTTGAATATACAGGTACTTTCATCTGTTTACTGCAAAGGTTTTGAATGTTGATTTTGATCAAAAACTAAAAAGTCAATGTGAGAGGAAAAAAAATCTCTTGTCTCTTAAGCTAAATAAAGTCCATGAAATCCTTCTTGATTTTATTTTATTTTTTTAATCAAGCTTCCTACAACCTCCACAGGCTTTTTAGCGTGAAGCAGGCACCCGCTCTGGTTTTTGTCATTGACACCACAGGGAGCATGTTTGAGGAAATCACAGCGGCTCGAATGCGGGCTTACTCCATCATTCAGAACCGAGCAGACCTTTCTGGCCGACCTGGAAGCTTCTTGCTGGTACCCTTCCATGACCCCGGTGAGGAAGCACCGCAAGGATAATGCCCATAGTTGTTTTGTACCTTTCTTTTCATGTGGCCCAAAAGTGGTTTAAAAATTCAAACAAAATTATGTAAAAATGTTATCCGTCTGCCCTTTGGCCTTACCAATAAAAAGGGAATCATAAAAAAATAGCTCCTTAAAAACACATGTGAATATAGGTAAAGTGGCAAATCATAATTATGTAGAGGACATCATATCCAAAGGGAAATTTGTTTTAAAATTCGACAAAATTGGGGAAGTCAATTAGAGTCACAGAAAGGATTGTGTTCAACTTTTAAAGTTCTACTATATTCTTATCCTTATTCATGTCACTGGAAACCAATTATTTATTACATCTGTCCTCAACAGAGGCTATGTTTTTGTGGCTGCTGTTTGTTTGTCAACAGGATTCATCCATAAAACCAGACGGAGTACTTCATTTTTGACCACAACACAATTAGAGATTCCAAAATGAATAAAACTGAAGAAATGTAACTTATTTAGTCCTTCTGTACGACCGGGCCGGGCCCCAAGACCTTAAGAGTTTTCTAAATTGCCTTGGCTCCACAGGCGAACAACAGCACCATCTAGTGGGATACTACTGTAAAACTATTTACTGAAGACAACCAGTATGACAGTAACTGTAATGAAGGTAACAAACTATTCATAGATTCATGTCACTGCTGTGTGCAGAAGTCGGTCCGGTGTATGAGACTGATGACCCGAACCAGTTTATGGAGCACATGGAGAACTTGATGGCCCTTGGAGGAGGAGATGAACCAGAGATGTGCTTAACAGCCATTCAGGTGTGCATGTGTGCGTGTCTGTGCGCGTGCGCGCGCGTGTGTGTGTGTGTGTGTGTGTGTGTGTGTGTGTGTGTGTGTGTGTGTGTGTGTGTGTGTACTAATTGTTGCGCGTTTCTAGTTGGCCCTCACTCACAGCCCACCACTCTCAGAGATCTTTGTGTTCACCGATGCCTCCCCCAAGGACGCTCACCTGTTTGACGTGGTGAAGGCCCTCGCACTTACCAAACAGAGCAAAGTAAGACAATTTGTGAACCCGCTGGACCAGGGGTGTCAAACTAACTTTTGTCACGTTTGTCACATTTTTGTTACCGTTTTCCTTGGAGGACCGTTATGACTGAAACCATATAAAGAAGTCAAGAATAACTGCTGATTCAACTATTGTTTAAGTTACTATAGTGAGGGGTTTGGTCACAAGAAAATGCTTTGAACATATCTCTTATTTATTACATATGAGAATTTAAAATTTTGGTAGACATTTTAGAAAGGATCATGGAAGTTGACATGTTTGAGCTGCTTTGGCGGGCCACA
>NW_017806030.1:911399-918619 GCF_001891065.2 Hippocampus comes
ACCAGAGCATCGGCTATTTCCATTTTTAAATTATTTATAGGAGTGGCAAGGGACCTTTGAAACTTGTTATGCTGTCTCCTTTTTCTCTCTCTTTAGGTCCTTTCCACACCCGCTCTGGTACCTGGTCACAGCACCACTGTAGATTTCAACATCCTGAACCACGGCCCGGACAGACTCTTCAGTCTGACAGCTGAGGATGATTCTGGATATCTCCACACGAAAGGACCTCACAGGTAACCCCTCTTGACCAGGGGCCACCAACATGGTGACATGGACAACAGGTAATCCCACAGGCATTACATGAGTAGCCCGCAGGCCTGTTCTAAAAATAGCTCACCAGTGATGGGACATTGTGATTTTCTCGGAATGTTGCAGAAGATATCATTTCAAAACATTGGCGGAGATCTACAGAAATAACATGTTCTATATTTAGCGTTTTCCAAATTATTGTGATAAATTATGAACATGATCAGTGTCTTCACACAAATAAATATCATTAACTATCCATCCATTTCCCGATGCGCTTTATCCTCACAAGGGTCGCAGGGGGAGCTGGAGCCCATAAAGTGACAAAAATGATCACTTTGATCAACAAAACAATGTGTTTGTTAAATTAAAAACTGCATGATACATATCAGCATGGTGAAGAAATATTTTTAGTTGGATACGGTCTCTGTTCTGTCGCTGGTCATCCTGCCACATAATACTGCTCTAAGACGGTCGGGATAGGCTCCAGCACACCCGTGACCCTCGCGAGGATAAGCGAATGAGAAAATGGATGGGTGTATTCTTGCTGACTTCAAAGCAGTTTGTCATTCTTCCTGTGTGTTTGGTAAATTAAAAACTGCATGATACATACTGTATCAGCATGGTGAAGAAATATTTTTAGTTGGATACGGTCTCTTATCCTCTCTTGCGAGGATAAGCGAATGAGAAAATGGATGGGTGTATTATAGCTGACTTCAAAGCAGTTTGTCATTCTTCCCATCAGGTTCCATGTTGCTAGCGACAAACCTTTCCACAGTCAGGTGGGCCTTCACACACCTGCCTCAGCTCAGGCCGGAGCGACAGTTACGCTGACACTCTCAGTGTACGCTCTCGACTCTGCAGACACAAACTACGCGGTGGCCTACTTGACAGTGGTTCCACCTGTGAGTATTATCTAATCTGTTGGATGCGAACATGTTGATAATTTCAGACATTGATGTACAGCGTAGGTGGAGATGTACACATGAATTTTGGTGCCATCGGTTGTAGTTTTCTAACATTATGCCACGTTAAGCTTTTTCTCTGCAGTGAAGAAAGGAAATAATGCCCATAAAATCCAAAATGATGATTATTTTGATATTTTCAGAGGTTGAAGTGGGCAAAATTAGAGTGTGCATGTGAATTTTGATGATTGGTCATAATTTTCTGACATGGAGCCACATTACACCTTTTTACATTAAGCGTTTTACACTGTCCCTAATTATGCGGCTGTGTGAACCAGGATTAAGGGGCGAGCGGCAGCATATGGCACCAACTGGAGATGTGATAAAGGCATAAATGCTTCAAATGGCCCCGAGGATGTTTTTTAGACCACCCCCGATGTGTTGGATCTCATCTCCCTTTCAGGACTCAGACACATCTCCTCCATCATGCTCGGCCACTCGACTGCAGTCCTCCTGTTCTCCAGCTTGCAATGAGTCCACCTGGAGCATGTCACTGGCTGTGTCGGACAGCGGCCTTTCCGGACTGGCTGCTCTCCAACTACACAAGGGACAAGGGACTTTAACTTTATTCCCACCGGTCACAGGGGGTAAACTGGGTGAGGCTCATCTTGACCAACGTGTCCAGCACAAGGTCACATTAGTGGAGCGAGAAGCCCCTTTGAACGTGTCCAGGTGGGAGCTGGGCTCATCGGAGCCCCTGTGGGTGAACTATACTTCCAGCTGTTGCTCGGTCCAGGCTGAGCTGCTGGTGTGGGACACTGCTGGAAACATGAAGCGCTGCCATCTTGCATCTAGTCAGCAGAGGCAGCTGAGTGAGGCTCTTATGGGTTAAAAGGACCCTGTAATTGGCTGAACATTGGCACTTATGTAAGAGTTCCTGTCTTAAATGACGTCTGTACTTTCCGCCTTAATGTAAAAAAAAAAAAAATATCCAGTCTTGGCGTTAGGCTTGCTTTATGACAGTTTACCTTGGCTTTAATAATGCCCGTTTTAGGTCCAAGATGCATGGACCTGGTGACGTCAACAGTGTTTGTTTGTCTCTATATGTGCCCTGCGGCTGACTGGTAACCAGTTCAGGGTGTAGTCTGCCTTCCACCTGAAGTCAGCTGGGATAGGCTCCAGCAACCCCCGCGACCTTGTTCATGATAAGTGGGATTGAAAATCAGTTTTTTTGCACTTAACAGGCTACAAAAATGCCTCCTTGCCTTCCCGTGTCAGGCCTCCCATTAACAAGTATCATCTTTGTGAATTCCCAATACACTGTACTGAGAAATTTTGCAATGAATTGCATGTGCTGGAAATAATTTACACTGATACTCAAAACTGATTAACTGCTTGCTTGGTTGCTCATTAAGTGTCATGGAATTAAAAGTACAACTGGACAGACAGTGTGAGTGAGTAGCTAAACGGAAGGTAGGATTCAGGTCACGCTTTTAGGGAATGTGGAACAAAAAACGTGTCTTAAAGCTTGGCCAAGATGCAGTTGACGAGAGAGGACACTGGGGGAGTAAGGTAGAGTTTCTTCTGGCCGTTGCCGGGAACATTGTGGGCCTGGGCAACGTGTGGAGGTTTCCGTACTTGTGCTACAAAAATGGCGGTGGTAAGCAAATGTGGCGATCAGTGCTTTTTACAGAAGTTGTGCATATCACAAAAGTGTGTGTAACATTCAGGTGCATTCCTGGTGCCGTACCTGGTGTTTGCATTCACGTGCGGTGTACCGCTCTTCCTTTTGGAGACCTTTGTGGGCCAGCACACTCAGGAGGGTGGTATCACTTGCTGGAAGAAGCTTTGTCCAGTGGCTGAAGGTGTGTCGTATGCTAGCCTGCCATTCAGAAACGCATAGCAGGAAGGACCCATCAGTACCTTTTTTCATCGGTTAGGACAGTTGAATGTTTCATCAAGATCCAAACACTTCGGGAAATAATCAATCGCCACCAACTATAACCCACATATAGTAACAAATGCTTTGCCGTGGTTGTAAGTCAAACATTCACAGTATGTGCTCTTGAAATCAAAACAAAAAAGGGAAGTTACTAAATAGACTCATGGCTATCATAAAATATTGATTCATCATTTTGTCATCTGTTGTCATTCAGTTTTGATACTTTGCTCCAGGAAAAATGGCTCCTTATGGAGGCTAAAAAAAAAAAAAAAAGAGTCCTTGAACCTCAAATGTGTCATGCACGTCAGGTATCGGCTATGGGGGGCTGCTGACCCAGATATACGGCTGCATGTCATACACTATTATCCTGGCCTGGGCTCTTTTCTACCTTGCGTTCTCCTTCATCTCTCCACTGCCCTGGAGCACCTGCGACAACTACTGGAACACAGGTGAGGTCTAGCACACAACATAGGCGGCATTATTGATTGGAGCTTTTCATGGGGTGACGCCGAAGAAATGACATTTTGCTACAATGTCGTCAGTGTACAGCTTGTATAACAGTGTCATTTAGTTGTTCCCTCAAAATAAGTCAACTCCACACACAGCCATTAATATCTCAACTGCTTGCAACAAAAGTCAATGCACCCCTAAGTGGAAATAGTTTCCAATGTATGCTGTATGTATCATCTTTTAATTTATTTTCTACACCAGTACTGCTTAACATGTATAGGGTCACTGGACGCTGAATCCTATCGCAGCAGGCTTCCATCAAAAGGCAGATTACACCCCAGACTGGTCGCCAGTCAGTCAGAGGGGACATAAAGAAAGACATACAAACATTAACTTTCACAGTCATGCTGTCACTGAGTCGGACTGGAACCCAAACTGCCTGAATCCAAGACAAATCACTATCAATGACCTTATGTGTATAATATTATTGCATGTATTGCACATACCGTATATAGTGTATATACTTGCATGTGATTTAGTGTGACTATCGGTCATTCTTTCAGCTGATTGTGTCATTGTTACAACAAGGAACCTCACCAACCACACCAAAGGAAACTCGGCAGCTATGGAATTCTGGGAGTAAGAATGATAATATACTAAAATAGCATATTCAACATAAAATAAAATACAGGATGTTTCTTTTTGCCCTGTGTAGACATCGAGTGTTGAATATCTCCGGTGGTATTGAGGAGATTGGCAACATCAGGTGGGAGGTGCTTCTGTGCCTCCTGACAATGTGGGTCATTTGTTATTTCTGCATCTGGAAAGGGGTCAAATCAACTGGAAAGGTAAAGTCCATTAAAGTTCACCGATTACTAACAAAACCAATGTCACTGAAAGTCTTTGACAACCTTGTGACCCTACTTTCAAACAGGTGGTGTATTTCACTGCTACGTTCCCTTATGTGACGCTCCTCATTCTTTTGATCCGTGGACTCACTCTTCCGGGAGCCAAACAAGGAGTCGAGTTCTACCTTCTGCCCGATCCGTCGCGACTCACAGACCCTCAAGTAGAACTGTGTTACCTGTACCTGCACTCTGATGAATTGGAGTGCACAACAATGAGTGGGCGTCTTTTTAAACAGGTGTGGATGGATGCCGGTTCGCAGGTCTTCTTCTCATACAGCATTGGTGGGGGCAACCTGATTGTACTGGGCAGCTACAACCCCCGCAGCAACAATTGCTACAAGTAAGTGTCACAATGGACCGAGAAAATACAATGCACACATTCAACGGTCACATCGGTAAACCTGGACTCGCCAATGGGATCTAACACAAGAGGTGAAAGAAAAATGCTGTCTTTTATAGAACAGTATATGAACTCATTAGCTCATTGGAATCACCTTTGCAGAAATCGGATAACAATTCTGATGATTTGAATCAGGTGTGTTGGAGGAGGGACACATGTAAAACAGGGTGGATAGGGGCTCTCGAAGACTGGACTTGGGGACCCCTACTGTGGATAACTGAATTAAGACTAAATACAACACTGCAGCACTGTAGCAAAGAGCTGTAGCCGCTCAAAAGTTTGAACCCGAGATGGTCAGAAGATAAGTGTATTCGTGTGTTGCAGGGACTGCTTCTGGCTGTGTTTGCTGAACAGTTGTACCAGTGTGGTAGCTGGCTTTGCTGTCTTCTCGGTCCTGGGATTCATGGCTCACAAGCAAGGGGTTCCGATCGCAGAGGTGGCCGAGTCAGGTAAACTTGAAATCCTCATAAGCGCCACGCTATGAAAAAGAAGAGAAAGGAAAAAAAAAAATATCTCAGACAGTACCACAAATAGGTTGCTAGATTTTTTTTCTGAGTAAAAAAAAAAACAACACAATTTTATTTTTTTTGGAAAAGATGAATTACATTTATTTCAGTGAGGAAAAGCATTAAGTGCCACGCTATGAAAAAGAAGAGAAAGGAAAACAAAAAAATGTCTCAGGTAGTACCACAAATCGGTTGCTAGATTTTTTTTCTGATTAAAAAAAACAACCACACAATTTTATTTTTTTTGGAACAGATGAATTACATTTATTTCAGTGAGGAAAAGCATTTGAGAGACAAATTGAACTCATCTCTCAAGGCACCACTGTGATTACTAAATGTTGGAGGTGAATGTGGATGTTGTTTCCAGGCCCGGGCTTGGCGTTCATCGCGTACCCTCAGGCGGTGGCCATGATGCCGCTGCCTCAAGCGTGGTCATGATTATCCTCCTAGGCCTGGACACACAGGTTAGGCAAGGGAGAAATTATACAACGTCACTTCATTTAGTTGAAGTGGGTGGGAGGGTGCTGGAGCCTATCCCAACTGTCTTCGGGCAGTAGGCGGGGGACACCCTGAACCTGTTGCCAGCCAATCGCAGGGCACATAGAGCGATTTCACACTCAGCAAATGCTTCTCCATTAATTTTTGTTATGTCTCACCGAGAGAAAGAAAATAATTAACGCCACCCCAACTCACTACTATACAGAGCGTCTATAAAATTGTTGTGGGTAATTCTCTGCAGAAGAGCGAATACTCCCAATGCAACTCTGACAGGGAGAGCGACACTGCCACCTACTATAGCGGACGCGCAATTACATTTTATTCTCGTAAGTGACCTTGCGGCTGGGTTCTCTTTGCAGTTTGTCGGCATGGAGGTGGTGATGACATCTGTCACCGACGTATTTCCCACAGTGATGCGTCGTTGAAGTGGGTGGGAGGGTGCTGGAGCCTATCCCAACTGTCTTCGGGCAGTAGGCGGGGGACACCCTGAACCTGTTGCCAGCCAATCGCAGGGCACATAGAGCGATTTCACACTCAGCAAACGCTTCTCCATTAATTTTTGTTATGTCTCACCGGGAAAAAGAAAATATTTCACGCCCCCCCAACTCACTACTATACAGAGCGGCTATAAAATTGTTGTGGGTAATTCTCTGCAGAAGAGCGAATACTCCCAATGCAACTCTGACAGGGAGAGCGACACTGCCACCTACTATAGCGGACGCGCAATTACATTTTATTCTCGTAAGTGACCTTGCGGCTGGGTTCTCTTTGCAGTTTGTCGGCATGGAGGTGGTGATGACATCTGTCACCGACGTATTTCCCACAGTGATGCGTCGGTCGGGCAGGCGTAAAGGTTTCCTCTTGCTCTTCTGTCTGACATGTTTCTTGTCACAGCTCCTCATGATGACAGAGGTCAGAATATTGACTTACACACGCTATCACTCTGATTGTGCTGTCAAAGAACACTTCATTTAAAGTCCCTGAGCATTTGGATAACTTTTCACCACACTTATTACTCCGGTGTACAGTAGCTGAAAGGGAGTTAATTCCTCACATTTTGGAAAATATTTTACGACAGTTTTTCTTGGGATGACGTTGATATCATTACAATTTTCTGAAATGTGAAGTAGTCAGTGTACAGCTTGTATAACAGACTAATCAATGACATT
Organism: Hippocampus comes; assembly: GCF_001891065.2. Classification (NCBI taxonomy): domain Eukaryota; kingdom Metazoa; phylum Chordata; class Actinopteri; order Syngnathiformes; family Syngnathidae; genus Hippocampus; species Hippocampus comes. The sequence goes on from NW_017806030.1 coordinate 918,424, forward strand.
GACTAACACAAGCAACAAATCCAATCCAATATTTTTCCCTGATTTTGTTCTTAGGGAGGGATGTACGTCTTCCAGATTTTCGACTACTATGCTTGCAATGGTGCATGCCTGCTTTTTCTCTGTGTGTTTGAAAGCTTGGCATTGGGCTGGATATATGGTAGGTTGATGAGTTCATCTTTTGTTTTGTTTTTTTTTT
>NW_017806030.1:918980-926174 GCF_001891065.2 Hippocampus comes
TTAACGTATCAGAAACATATTATAAGCCCACCAATTGTGAACTGGATGGATGGATGGATGGATGGATGGATGTTCACATAAAAATGGACAGGATTCGAACCATATAGGTACTGTGTGTGTTTATACAGTTATCCCTCACTTATCGTGGTTATTGGGAACCATGACCGCGATAAGTATGTTGCGTTCAGGAAGCTCGGAGCTGCGATAAACAGCCCATACTGTATTTTTACCTTTCGTATCTTCAAATTTATTTCGTAACAAGAGGCAATATTTTCCTGTTGAGACGTTTCGGAACTTGAAAATTTCGTATGAAGAGACGTTCGTAGGTAGAGGCGCCACTGTATGCCAAAGAGAGGAAGGCGAATGAGAGTCACCAATCAGAGTCAACAGCGTGACCAGAAACGGGGGACGGTGCTGGGCGGGGCTGTGAAGATGTGCAGCCAATCAGCTCACGGGATAAATCCACTCGTGCTGTCATTGGTCGATGTCGTGCCGGGAACCAATCATTCGCAAAGGCATGTACAAAACCTCTGAGTCATTCATTTGCCTTTTCAAATTGTGTGTGTGTTCGTGTGTGTGTTTCATTTATCCCCTTTTGCCTCTTTCATAATTTTCATGCGCCTCAACATGCAGCGCTTGTAAAACCAACTGAGCAAGATGCCTGTGTTTGTCATATCGCCTTTGAATGATGATAAACACCTTTTCTTGAAGCTATTTGTTCAGTCAAATGTCACAACGTATTCAATTATGCACTTGCTCATAAATTAACACTAAAATAAATACCCCGAAGATAACTTGTAACTGGGAGATGCAGATCACAGATGTACATCAAAAAAAGAGTTCTTGCATTTTATAAAATTTGGGAAGAGGGCCCCAAAGATAACTTCTAACTGGGAGATGCAGATCACAGATGTTCATCAAAAAAGGGTTCTTGCATTTTATAAAATTTGGGAAGAGGGCCCCTCAAAACACAACTTATTGATTGTAGCTGAAGAAAATGAAGGACTCTGTCTGTAGCGTGTGTGGACCACTAATTGGTGACTTCATTTTCACAAATGAGTTGTGTGTCATGCATATCCTAATAAAGTAACAAAAGCTCCAAGAGCAGCCTCTGCGGAGTAAAGTGGGATTGAGGTGGAGATCCAGTCCACCAAACAATGCAATCATTGCATTGGGTTCGATTAATTTATGACACACAAGTTCCAAGTATTTTTTTCTCCAGTCAGAATGCAAAGCGGGACAGGACCAAAACAGCCGCACACGTGTCACAATTTGTGTTCTAGATTTGAGTAAGTTTGACCTTTGTTAGTGGGTGCCATGTTTGGCGCAAATGTAGAGGAGCGGAATGCAAAGCAGGACAGGACCAAAACAGCCGCACGTGTCACAATTTGTGTTCTAGTAGATTTGAGTAAGTTTGACCTTTGTGTAGTGGGTGCCATGTTTGGCGCAAATGTAGAGGAGCAAATCGTCAGCATGACGACAGACTCGCCGTTCCATCCATTACTAAAAATACCACACAGTTTACAATAAAGTGCATTTAAGAGGGGCTTGATAGCTAAGGCAAAAAAAAAAAAAAAGAATGAATGAATAAATGCTACTGTTGCTCGGTGTGCGAGAGGTTCTTAAAATGCATCACTCAGAACTTGGTTGATGAATGGATTGGTAATTGTAAACAACAGCCATTCATCCAGGTCATTCATTTTCAGAGCAATTTCATCCTGATGGAGTCCAAGGTTACATTATGATCCCTCTGAATCTTTCTGAGGGAGGATTTGTGTGCCATGAGAATATGGTCTCAAATATAATATTTAACAGAACGTCTCATGACCGACCTCCTGAACCTCTCCTGGAGACAAAATGGCAAGTTCCATGCCAAAAATTAAAGCGTGATGATAGTTTCATCATCAAAAATGATTACTGGCACAAGGGGTTGAAACGACAGAAGGGTGTGATGGATTGGTTTGTCAAGTCAAGGTTCAACTGGAGAGCGCTTGTCAGCAATGCATAAAGATTTTCTCTCAAAACACTTCATCCCTGAATGGCCAATTTAAAAACTTGTAGAGTAGGTTTTCAACAATGCGATTAATTTCTTTGAAAGGGTACATTTTGAACAAACACAACTGGCCGTGGGTTGTTGCCAAATGGTTAAGATTGTCGCCTGCTGCCGAGGGGACCACAGTCACTGACAGGCAAAAACTAAAAAAAAAACGTCAGCGAGAGAGTATGCGGCAACTGATCATCCACCTCCGACATAATTAATTCTTGTTTGATAAAGTTTCGAATTTTATGAAAAAATCCTTTGAAGTGTGTGCATAATTCTTATTTAACACACACACAACCCAAACACACACACACACACACACGCACGCACACACGCACGCACGCACGCACGCACGCACGCACACACACACACACACACACACACACACACACACACCTTTGCTTAAAATATTCGCCTGTTTTGCCAAACGGAACAGGTCAGGTTGGGCAGAGGAGTATATAGTGTTTTAGTGTAGTTGTCACCATTTCACCACTGCAGGAGGAACAGTTGCAACGTGAAGCGAGGTATGTAGCGTTGGAAACGCTGATGGCATTTGTTATTTTATAGTTTGTTATATTATGGCCCTTGTGAAGATAAGCGGATCGGAAAATGGATGGATGTACATATTCTGGGCAATACTGTATTGCAGTTTTATGATTCACTGTTTCATAAAAAGTGTGAGTTTGAATGAAAATAGTAAGATACACAATGAAGGGAATGTATTTATGGAAGTCAAATGTGTCAGTTTATAATATGTGTGCTTGAATATGCTATTTAGCTGTGTTTTAGCTTGCAGTGCTTGACGATTAACTTAAAATTTGCAGCAGTTGAACTCAACGTTGTTCCACTCTTCTGTGGAACAAATAATAATTTTTATGTTTTTACATGATAACTTTCACTTTTTTTACATGATAATTATCATGTTTTTGTATAACAATTTGCACATTTTTACGTGATAAGTGTTAGGTTGATTGTTTTTAGTTATCTTACATTTGCATATTATTAATGATCAATTGATTATGCTTGCAACGAAGAACGTTTATGCTTTTAATCAAGATATAATTATGCTTTTAATAAAGATATATGCTCACATCTATAATAGAGAATGTTAAGTGCACTGTGTGACAGTTGAGGGATGCAACCACCTTTCCGACAAAGTGGTTGGAAAGAGATTAGTATTAAGACAAAACAAGAGCAAGGTCGGACGTGGATGGAGCTGTCAACACCAACTGAATGACATTCACAGCTGCTGCTATGAATATCTAATTGATAACCCTGACATTTTTTTGGTACATCGGCCGGTAATCGAACCCCGGGCTTTCCGCGAGAATTCCACCACTGAACCACCAGGGAGGCCCAGGTTCGATTCCCGGCCAAATGCAGCAAAAAATGTCAGGGTTATCAATTAGACATTCATAATAAAGATCCAACGAGGAGAGGAGACACTTGATTCTGGTACCAAATCACTCGAGGGGGGAACAAGGAGAAGCGTTAGGTTTTAGTTCTCTGCACGTCACCCATGGATCTCCCCACTTGCCCTCTCATTTATTTCTCATTGGGAATCTAATACATCGGTGAGTCCAACCTAAAGGGTGAGGGCTGTTGAAGACACACTGAACTTGTTTGACTATGGGCATGTGAGTGAAAATGATTACATGTGTGCAATCATTACAAAAACACCAAAAGCAGTTGGTGTTGACAGCTCCATCCACGTCCAACCTTGCTCTTGTTTTGTCTTAATACTTATCTCTTTCTAACCAATTTCTCGGAAAGGTGGTTGCGACCTTCAAATGTCACACAGTGCACTTAGCATTCTTTATTATAGATGTGAGCATATTTTTATTAAAAGCATAATTACATCTTTATTAAAAGCATAAGCGTTCTTCATTGCAAGCATAATCAATTTATCACTGCAGGCATAAGCTTTCCTCATTATAAGCGTAATCGATTCATCATTAATAATATGCAAATGTAAGATAACTAAAAACAATCAACCTAACGATAAGTTTCGTGTTTTTCGTGTTTCTGAACTGATTAACATCTCCGCTCAGTTGCTCATTATGCGACTTTAAATGTGTGTCTTGTGTGGGGGTTAAAAGAAGCTTGAATTCACATTGAACTTTTAGGGAATGTGGAGGAAAAAACGCCAAAGTGTAACTGAGGAGAGAGGACACTGGAGCAGCAAGGTGGAGTATCTTCTGGCTATTGCCGGGAACATTGTGGGCCTGGGCAATGTGTGGAGATTTCCGTACTTGTGCTACAAAAACGGCGGCGGTAAGCAAATGCAGCACTCGACACTTCCAAAAGTTGTACATATCACAAAAGTATGTGTAACATCCAGGTGCATTCCTGGTGCCGTATCTGGTATTTGTGGTGACATGCGGCGTCCCGCTATTCCTTTTGGAAACCGCCATGGGCCAGCATACCCAAGAGGGCGCCATCACCTGCTGGAGGAAGCTGTGCCCCCTGGCTGAAGGTGTGCAACACTCTGTCACGTACAAGTTTGCCATTCTCTAACACAGCGGTCCCCAACCTTTTTTGCCCCACAGACCGGTTTAATGTCAGACAATATTGTCAGGGACCGGCCTTTAAGGTGTGGCGGGTAAATGTAATAAAATAATATGATATGACCTGCATGATACCGTGGTATTTTCTAAACATAAAGTAATACAGTTTGTTTCTTGTATTTGTGTGACGTCACAGAGAGGGGAGGAGCCCGGTTGGGGGAATATTGGCTCCGGCAGTTAGTCTGAGTGCGGAGCGCATGGACGTGAGTTGTGGCTAACAGCAACTCCTATGAATGTATGTGTTACTGCTCCTTTTGTTTATTAAAAACGACAGATTACATCAGCGACTGCGTGCATCCTTCTTTCCGTATTGAAGGGCATTATAATAATAATAAACACAAATCATGACACAAGGAACGTCCTCTTTGGCCGTCACACGCTCTGGTCGCTATGGTAACGTTTAAACGTGCCTTCAAAATAGGATCCAAAGCAAATAAAAAGTGCATGAAAAATACGACTCACCATCGCCGCATATTATGCAGAGTGGGCTTGGTGCGTGGGAATCTCCCGTTGAGATAAATCCATATTTTTCAGTAGGACTCCTGATACTGTTTATGAAATGTAGCCTTCTTTCTCTTGAAAGTCATAGGCTCCTCTTCTGTTTCCTGGCTGGGCTTTTTTTCGCTCAACTCAACTCAACTATATTTATAGAGCACTTTCAAACAGCCATCGCTGCATACAAAATGCTGTACATGGAGCAACTAACATACTGCATACAACAGTAAAGCAACAAATCAGTAACAAAGACGGCGGAAAGCACCGAACAGTAAAACCAAGAACAAATCTGAGTCATGCTGAGTCAAATGCCAAAGAATACAAGTGAGTTTTGAGGCGGGTTTTAAAGATGGGCAGCTAAGAGGCTAGCCAAATGTTCAGTGGGAGGTCATTCCCTTTCCAAAGACGTTTTTTACTTATTTTGCTAGCTCCAGGCTTTCATTTTAGCGGTAAACTGTCACGTGACCGAGAAGCGCGCCTTGACCTGACACATTGTAGACGGATGTAACAGAGAATCCGGTAATTTTTCAAAATACAACATTTTTTGGGAACGCGAAATAAATAAAACGGAAGTTTTATTTTTTGCTCCGAGATGAATTTCTTCTTTCGGAAACAAGCAAAGAAAATGATTAAAAATTGAACCTTAAATGTGCGCTGTCTGTAAGGTATCGGCTATGGGGGGCAAGTGATCCAGTTCTACAGCAGCATGACCTACACGATTATTATGGCATCGACTCTTTTCTACCTGGCGTTCTCCTTTATCTCTCCACTGCCCTGGAGCACCTGCGACAACTACTGGAACACAGGTGAGGTCCAGCACACAATGCATCATGTCCCTTTTTGGTCAAGAAACTCTGACCTGTCCTATTATCTTGTCATGAGACAAGACTGAATAAATGGCATTTTGCTACAAAGTTAAGTTGTCATCTTACAACTTTGATTAAGGCGTAGTCATTCCTGTCAAGTGTCAAGTCAAACTGAGCCAAATTTATGTATACAGCTCTCAATTACGGAAGCGTCTCAAAGACAAAAGCATGCATTGACAAATGAACCACCTGGACTAAATGCCATTTGCATTTGTGGGAATAGGAACTGGGACGGCCCACAAATGTCGAAAGTCTGCGTGTAATTGACGGCTATTGAAATGCATATGGAATAGATATGGCCGCACTGCTCACAACCGAATGCTGCAAACACAGGAATGATGCAAACAAAACGACTGCGAAACAAAAACACTGCAAGGAATGGTGCAAACGGCCAAACGTAATCTCATAAAACAACAGCAAAAAAAAAAAAAAAAACTGGGACGGCCCACAAATGTCGAAAGTCTGCGTGTAATTGACGGCTATTGAAATGCATATGGAATAGATATGGCCGCACTGCTCACAACCGAATGCTGCAAACACAGGAATGATGCAAACAAAACGACTGCGAAACAAAAACACTGCAAGGAATGGTGCAAACGGCCAAACGTAATCTCATAAAACAACAGCAAAAAAAAAAAAAAAGCTTCAAGAAATAAATGCTGCAATCGCAAAACGTAATTAGAAGCAAACTTACAAACTACAAAACAAATTCAAAAGAGAAACGCTGCAAATAGTAAAAACACACAAAGCTCAAAACAACTGCCTAGGAAGGCGACATTTACAGGCATGTCTTAACCCACCACTCCCTGTCCCCATCTCACCCACACACACGCATAGACACACCCCCATAATTATTATACAATGATGATTATGATGATGACCATTCGTAACGACAATCACACCCAGAAACACTTTCATCCCAGTGACTATAGTTTAGTTATTTGTATTAATATTGTGTTTAAGGCAGCACGATGGTCGACTGGTTAGCCTCACATTGCTGAGGTCATGGGTTTGATTCCCAGCCCTGGCCTTCCTGTGTGGCGTTTGCATGCTCTCCCCATGCCTACATGGGTTTTTGGTTTCCTCCCACATTCCAAAAACATGCATGGTAGGTTGATTAATGACTTTATATTGTCCCGAGGTGTAATTGTGAGTGCAAATGGTTGTTTGTCTACAGCACTGGTGTCAAAGTCAAGGCACGGGGGCCAGATCTGGCCCGCCACCT
>NW_017806030.1:930134-946056 GCF_001891065.2 Hippocampus comes
TATTTATAGAGCACTTTCAAACAGCCATCGCTGCATACAAAATGCTGTACATGGAGCAACTAACATACTGCATACAACAGTAAAGCAACAAATCAGTAACAAAGACGGCGGAAAGCACCGAACAGTAAAACCAAGAACAAATCTGAGTCATGCTGAGTCAAATGCCAAAGAATACAAGTGAGTTTTGAGGCGGGTTTTAAAGATGGGCAGCTAAGAGGCTAGCCAAATGTTCAGTGGGAGGTCATTCCCTTTCCAAAGACGTTTTTTACTTATTTTGCTAGCTCCAGGCTTTCATTTTAGCGGTAAACTGTCACGTGACCGAGAAGCGCGCCTTGACCTGACACATTGTAGACGGATGTAACAGAGAATCCGGTAATTTTTCAAAATACAACATTTTTTGGGAACGCGAAATAAATAAAACGGAAGTTTTATTTTTTGCTCCGAGATGAATTTCTTCTTTCGGAAACAAGCAAAGAAAATGATTAAAAATTGAACCTTAAATGTGCGCTGTCTGTAAGGTATCGGCTATGGGGGGCAAGTGATCCAGTTCTACAGCAGCATGACCTACACGATTATTATGGCATCGACTCTTTTCTACCTGGCGTTCTCCTTTATCTCTCCACTGCCCTGGAGCACCTGCGACAACTACTGGAACACAGGTGAGGTCCAGCACACAATGCATCATGTCCCTTTTTGGTCAAGAAACTCTGACCTGTCCTATTATCTTGTCATGAGACAAGACTGAATAAATGGCATTTTGCTACAAAGTTAAGTTGTCATCTTACAACTTTGATTAAGGCGTAGTCATTCCTGTCAAGTGTCAAGTCAAACTGAGCCAAATTTATGTATACAGCTCTCAATTACGGAAGCGTCTCAAAGACAAAAGCATGCATTGACAAATGAACCACCTGGACTAAATGCCATTTGCATTTGTGGGAATAGGAACTGGGACGGCCCACAAATGTCGAAAGTCTGCGTGTAATTGACGGCTATTGAAATGCATATGGAATAGATATGGCCGCACTGCTCACAACCGAATGCTGCAAACACAGGAATGATGCAAACAAAACGACTGCGAAACAAAAACACTGCAAGGAATGGTGCAAACGGCCAAACGTAATCTCATAAAACAACAGCAAAAAAAAAAAAAAAGCTTCAAGAAATAAATGCTGCAATCGCAAAACGTAATTAGAAGCAAACTTACAAACTACAAAACAAATTCAAAAGAGAAACGCTGCAAATAGTAAAAACACACAAAGCTCAAAACAACTGCCTAGGAAGGCGACATTTACAGGCATGTCTTAACCCACCACTCCCTGTCCCCATCTCACCCACACACACGCATAGACACACCCCCATAATTATTATACAATGATGATTATGATGATGACCATTCGTAACGACAATCACACCCAGAAACACTTTCATCCCAGTGACTATAGTTTAGTTATTTGTATTAATATTGTGTTTAAGGCAGCACGATGGTCGACTGGTTAGCCTCACATTGCTGAGGTCATGGGTTTGATTCCCAGCCCTGGCCTTCCTGTGTGGCGTTTGCATGCTCTCCCCATGCCTACATGGGTTTTTGGTTTCCTCCCACATTCCAAAAACATGCATGGTAGGTTGATTAATGACTTTATATTGTCCCGAGGTGTAATTGTGAGTGCAAATGGTTGTTTGTCTACAGCACTGGTGTCAAAGTCAAGGCACGGGGGCCAGATCTGGCCCGCCACATCATTTTATGTGGCCCGCGAAAGCAAATCAAGCATGTCAAGTTCCATGATGCTTGCCAAAGTCTGAGCCAAAATTTCAAATTGTCATACGTAATCCGCAGTCATTTTTCTTGACTTCTGATTTTAAAAGTAGTTATCCATCAATTTGTTGTGCGCTGTGTATGTCATATGTGGAGGCGATTAAACATTTATATGGTTTCCCAAAATTCATAATGGCCCTCCAAGGGAAACTGTAAATACTGTACAATGTGGGCCGCGACAAAAATTAGTTTGACACCCGTGGTCTACAGTATGTGTGCTCTGCGATTGGCTGCCAACCAGTTCAGGGTGTATCCACTTGTGGCACTGAGAGCTCAAATAAACCATGCTGTCTCTCTGTCCGCATGGAAATTGTAATCCTGCAAAATAATCTCCATTTTTAATGAATGTACCCATAATCTGATGATGTTCTTTTTTTCTGGAATTTTTCTGGAACTGTAATGGGACACAGTTACATTGTTTGTTGTAACCTGAATATGTAATAAGTATCATGAATACATAACGCCGGTACATGTGTTTCATGCCTCTGAGTGAATACCTGTCATTCTTTTAGATGATTGTGTTGACATTACAAGGAATCTCACCAACCACACCAAGGGAAGCTCAGCAGCAACGGAGTTCTGGGAGTAAGGAAGACAATACATTAATATGGCATCTTTAAAACATTCTACGTGACATAAAATATGCTGTTTTGTTTTTTTTAACCCGTCCAGACGTCGACTGTTGAATATCTCATCGGGCATTGAGGAGATTGGCAGTATCAGGTGGGAGATGCTTTTGTGCCTCGTGGCTGTCTGGGTCATTTGTTACTTCTGCATCTGGAAAGGCATCAAATCAACTGGAAAGGTGAAGTCCATCAAGGGGCACCAAATACAAATTCATGTAAATGCCGAAGCAGTCTTGTGACCCTCCTCTTGTCCAGGTGGTGTACATCACTGCCACATTCCCTTATGTGATGCTCTTCATCCTTTTGATCCGAGGAGTCTCTCTTCCGGGAGCCAGACAAGGAGTCGAGTTCTACCTTCTGCCAGATCCGTCGCGACTCACAGACCCTCAAGTAGGACTGTTAGGTTACATGCGTTGTGATAAAAGAAAAATGCACTCTATGGGTGACTTTTTATACAGGTGTGGCTGGATGCCGGCTCCCAGATCTTCTTCTCGTACAGCCTTGGTGCAGGCACTCTGACTGTACTGGGCAGCTACAACACCAGGAGAAACAATTGCTACAAGTTAGTGTCACAATGAAGCAAGAAAACTACACTCACCACCTAAAAGATTAGATACACTTGGACTTGCCAATGGGATCCAGTATAGAAACCAAATAACATGAACAGCAATCTGTTTTTTTGAAAAGTATCAATTTAACAATACAGTGTTTGTATTTTATTTTGATTTGATCGCAAATGTTTAAGATAAGATAAGATAAGAAAACATTTATTTGTCTCATAATGGAGAAATTCACAATTTACAGCAGCAGAATTATGGAAGGGAGAAGTAGAAGAACAAAAAGTATATAAATAATTAAAAATAATGTTTTTAATTTTATATATATACATATACTACACTATTAAAGAATACACTTGCCCATGCCTCAAAAACCCTAAAATATTTAAAGTAAAAAAAAAAAAAAGTGGTGATTTTCTGTTGATAAGAATTGGCAACATGGCTGCTTCCTCATAGATAAAAACGGGTGGATTTTGCTGGCCAATCCATACTCCACAAATGCAATATTAATCAGAATACAGTGTTTAGACTAATGGGGGCGCATCGAACATATTGTAAAGAACATTTTTGATTTGAGCTCCCCTTTAATGGTTTCAATCCGAGTGGTTCAGAAATAAGTGAGTTTTTTTTTTTTTTTGTGTTGCAGGGACTGCTTCTGGCTGTGTTTGCTGAACAGTTTGACCAGTGTGGTAGCTGGCTTTGCTGTCTTCTCGGTCCTGGGATTCATGGCTCACAAACAAGGCGTTCCTGTCGCAGAGGTGGCTGAGTCAGGTAAATTTGGAATCTACTTTAGTCTCACTCTTTGAAAAGGAACAAACATTGTAAGAAAAAACAGTTAAAACCATTTACCCCACTGCAGCAACGTCATATCAGTGATGCGCCTTGTACAAATTGCATTTGTTTTGTGTTGGTGTCTGTGTCTTTTGTAAAACCCGCAGTATTGCCATCACTTACGTTTTGAATTTTGCCGGTGTGTATGTTCCTTCTGACTTGGCCCTCCTCAATGCATGCAAGGTTGTTGTGAAACTCCTCTTAGCCATCATGTAGTTCAGTGTTTCCCAATCAAGGGCATGCAAGCACATTGCAGGGGCTACATGGAAACATTCAATATTTTACTTGGAAGATGATGAGTGAATATTCTCGGTCATTTCATAATCCCGTCAATTAAATGTATGTGTGCGCACACAACTTATTTCCCTGGGGAGACAAGTGTTTTGTTCCTCATGATTAAAGTTTAAAAGCCTGTTTAAAGGGGCCTTATTCAAATGAGTTCAGTTTTTCCTCATTAGTCTTTATTTTGATTTGATATTTGAAAATGTATGTTAAATATTAATATTGAAAGCGATATCTTATATATTATTGGCCCCAGCTCGGTTGTACATTGAGGTGAAAACAACGAGTGGCTAGTAAATCTGAGAAATGTGATAGGGTAACTGTTGAGAATGTTGCCCAGACTTTTGTCCTTTTCATATACCGTAATTTGAATGTTAAGTATTGACAGTGCATGTGGATGTCTTTTCTAGGTCCGGGCTTGGCGTTCGTTGCATACCCACAGGCGGTGGCCATGATGCCGTTGCCTAACCTGTGGTCTATCTGTTTCTTCGTCATGCTCATTCTCCTGGTCCTGGACACACAGGTTTGACCACTGATTCACAATTAGTGTTCTGTGAGCGCTCATCTCTGTGCCCAGCAAAATTATCCAATGTCACTAAATTGGTGCAAAAATTTATTTTTTATAAAAATGATGTGATCCATAATAGTTCCTAATTGTTTTCTGACAAATCAGTTGTTCAAAAGCATGTGATACAATATCGTGGACAAGAAAATGTATGTCTTTAAAAAAAATTGCTTTTTTTTCTTCATGCCTAAAGAGTCACAAAAACACTTGAAAAAATCCTGATGCAGGTTTCAGTGAGATTATGATTGTATTCGATATGGTGCGACTGACTAAAAGGGTATGATGAGTTTCTCATTACTTTCAAATGTGAATGAACTTAAAGTGAAGCAATTCAGTTTGCTTCGATGAACTCACAATTTTTAAATTAAAATTTCCCCATTCAAATCATTTGTTTGTTACAAAAAGGATATGTACCCCCCCAAAAAATCTGCCATTAGCCGACTGCCAAATTCCATATCTGTGTGGGTTCATTATACCGGTATATTCTTTTTTGTGACCAATTTGTTTGGTCGTGAGCTGTGGGCTTTTGTCATTTATAACCTGTCCGTTGTCTCAAAGAAGGTTGGGAAACATTGACTTTGACATCATTCTTCATGTTTCTTTTCGGAACTGATCTTGTTGCTCTGCACTCTCTCCAGTTTGTCGGCATTGAGGAGGTGATGACGTCCTTTACAGATGTATTCCCCACAGTGATGCGTCGGGCAGGCAGGCATGAATGTTTCCTCCTGCTCTTCTGCCTCATATGTTTCCTCTTGCAGATCGACATGACCACGATGGTGGGAATTTGGCTCGAAACTCACTATGAATCCTACTGTAGTGTCAATAAGTAGGCTATGTCAAAATCCATAAGCTTGGTGGTCGATTATCACCACATGATCAAATGTAGAGATGCTCACAAAACTGAATTCACCTCTCCCAGTTTTGTTCATATTTTGTTGTATCGTATCACTGGACGACAATAACAGAACAACACTTCTTGTACCTACTACGTATTTAGTGTACAGCTTGATTAGCTGACCCTTAAAATAGCTTAACACTCAACCATACTTTTCAAAATGAGAATAGAAATAAATAAATGAGTACAAGTAATTTTCCTGGATTTTGTCCTCAGGGAGGGATGTACATCTTCCAGATTTTCGACTACTATGCTTGCAATGGAGCCTGCCTTCTCTTTCTTTGTGTGTTTAAAAGCTTGGCAGTAGGCTGGATATTTGGTAGGTTGATGGGTCATGTGTTGGTCATTTATGACTTATTAGCAGAATGAATTACAGATCTGGTCACCCTTCGTCAATGTCTGATGTGTGAGTCAATGTAGTTTGTTGATACCAGAAACCAATAGTATCCAGCAGACTCGGAGGAGGTAGCTTCAGGCAATGGTAGACATACGCCGGAAGTGGCTGTGGTAAGTTTAGGCAAATTTGATTTTCAAAATAAAGTGACAAAGTGGCTGTGGTAAGTTTAGGCAAATTTGATTTTCAAGTCCCGGAAAACGAAAGTGAAATGTTCATTAATTGTAATGGGGAATTTAAATTATTTTATTTGAATAATAATCTGTCTTTAAAAATTAAGTTAAGATTATTAATTTTTTTATCAAACTAATTTGAGATATAATTACTTTTACTTATTTGATGACCTACTTTGCAATACAACTAAAATTAGGTTAGGGTTAGGGTTAGGTTTCGCTGTTAAATTATCTTACAATTACAGGGCCTTTTAAACTTTTTAAGATCCACATGCGACTTACTTTGGACTCGGGCATCATCCTTCTAACGTCATATCCGGCGCAACGTTACTTGCCCAAACATACCGGTACCTATCCCTGAATCGGCCTCCTCCGGGTCTGCAGCTGGACCAAACATACCTTTCCCTGAATCGGCCACCTCCGGGTCTGCAGCTGGACCCTTCTCCCAGAAACAGCAACAGCAGTGAGCATTGAGTATTGGCCCTCTGCTGGTCAAAAATGATGTTCTCCCAGAAACAGTAACAGCATTGAGTATTGGCCCTCTGCTGGTCAAAAATGATCACTACCAAAAACTAGAATGGACGTTTTTTTTTTTTTTTTTTTTAAATTTCTAGTGGCACGACAAATCTTACAGTAGTTCTAATACGGGCTCATTTTTATGTACTGTTGTACATACTTCTAACCGAAGGCGCAGAACGGCTGTGTGGCATCATAGAGGAGATGACGGGCGACCGTCCCAACCCGTTCTTCAAAATCTGCTGGCGCTACATTAGCCCCTTGGTTTCGCTGGTGAGTGGGACTTCTTGTTGAGTTTTGAGTTGTACTGTAATATGTGAGTCGACCACCATATTTGATTGTATTTGTAAACTTGTTTATTCCACCATTAAAATTTACAATAAAATAAATTAATTTTGATGGAAAAACATACATTTAAATGTGATTAGAATTAATAAATACATTCATTTTAATTAACCAATTCGGAAGGGGGTGTGGGTGGGGGCTGAATACCACAAATATTTCTTTTAACCTTAAAATGAATAGAATATTTGTTGACTAATCCATGACACAAAAAAAGGTGCATTTGCCATTTTCATATGTAATTTGGCAGTCAAGCACTCTATTTTATTTTTTAATTTCAATATCCATTCAACTCTTGTTGGTAGAAGTGCTTTCTTCCAATTTACAGTTAAAGTCTTTCTTGCAGTCGTCAGAAGAACACTTGGTTACTGACATTCATCTTGTCTTCTTGTACACACAAATGATTTCGTTTTCTTTTATGGAGGATATATCTGGTATCCATTCATTACATTTTCCAGAGACAGAACTTTGAACATATCCATTGAGTCTCACTGTACACTTTAAGGTCCTGATAGAATAATGTGATCCAATTTACAAACTTGAATCCGAAACGCATGCCCCTCAACATCCATGTCAAATACCCCCACCCCACTCTGTCTAAGGTTTTCTCAGCGCCTAGCCCTAGGCTGAGAAGCATCGAAGATTGCTTTTTTGATACGGCTAATGAGTGTAAATTTGGTGTTGTCCTGATGTTATTAGTTCCTTGGCGTCCCTTTATAAATCCAGTTTTATCAGTTGCACAAGTTTTTTTTTTTAAATACATTTCTGTCACTGGTTAATATTTTTTTTTTGTCCAGGGCACTTTTATATATTATTTAATTGGGTACCAGCCCCTAACATTCAACCGCTCGTACGTATACCCTACCTGGGCCTATGTGTTGGGCTGGATGATGGCTCTGTCCTCCATCCTGCTGGTGCCAATCTGGGCGCTGTACAAGCTGAGCACTGCCAAGGGAACCCTCAGTCAGGTGGGCCAAGTCCACCACTTACATTGCAGAGTGAAAGAACAACCATGATTTCCTTGATTATTGCTTCAATAATTGCTTCAATAGCTGTGTATATGATTTTGACATATCTCATAAAAACATTGTCATTTGTATCCATTTGGTAGCGTCTCCATGGTCTGTGCTGGCCCAAGCCACCTGAGGGCTCGCTGGCACGAAACACAGAGACCATGCTGCAACACACTACTGAGGAGGATCAAGAATGATTCATTAAAAAAAAAACAACTACAACAACAACAACAACACAGATGAACTTATCCCAAACTGCCCAATAGAAATAATGTACATCATTTTACTGAGGAGGATCAAGAATGATTCATTAAAAAAACAACTACAACAACAACAACAACAACACAGATGAACTGATCCCAAACTGCCCAATAGAAATAATGTACATCATTTGAAAACCACAAAGTACCTCATGCCATTGTTTTTAACATGGTTTGCTAATCTTCTGAGATCATTTTTTATTGCTCATCAAGTAGGGTCCCATTGTCCGAGCAATGGGTGTGTTTTCTCTCAGCAAATACTGTACATCTTGTGAGTGCCTTGTTTTATTTAATGTAAAATTCACAGCTCTGGGAAAAACAAAACAAAATACTGAACCTTGTTTGTTTTTGTGGGACCATTTTTCTTTCTCTGCAAGTGTTTTTTGTTAAAACATTTTGTTCAGGATATACCCTGCTTCTCCTGCCTCCCTCCTTTTTTTGGGGTTCACTACCATCACGGTTACATGACACCCCTCCCCGTCTTCTCCGGTGTGTACGAATGAAGTTGCTGCGTCACCAGGAACTCTTGTGGTCAAACGCGAGCGAATAAAGCGAGGTGGAACGCTTGCAACGGATTTGGTGTGCAGGTACCATTCGTCAAAATCTCCAGACTTTACCAGAGCATTCAAAGTCGGTGCTTATCAAATTTGAGTTGTAAACAATTACTTTGCGCAGTCCACGATATCTCAGTAATTATCACCTATTTAGACTCCCATTTCTTTCTCATACATCCCTTTTATTTTCCTCCATTCATTTAGCTGTAGTATAGAATATTTCGGTGTACCTTTTATGTCCCAATATATACAGTATGAAAATATGATCCATATAAAGAACTTCATTTTATCTGTGTGTACTTGATTCAAAATTATGTTTGTGTAAGTTGAGGGTTCGTAGTTTTTGAATGGATGGCTCTACGTTAAGAATGGGCAAAGGGAGAGATGGACTTAGTTTGAATGCAGCTTTTATTTCCCAACGCCTGCTCCCCGGTACGAACGAGAACACACCTTCTTCTGGCTACTCAAAACTCTCTGCTTTTCTTCAGCCAATCAGACGCTCCCAACATAAACATGTTTAAGAAATTATTAAAGAGAATGTAATTTAGGTAACCTTAACATGAAAGACTATACTGTAATTCTCAAACATAAAATGATAATAATTAACAATTAAACAAAAGCTTACATTTGTGAAAAACCCTTTACATTTTTTTTGGAACGAAAAAAAAACAGATGTGGTGCCCCTACTCTCGGGATGGATAGCCTGTGTTAGCGACCCACGGGCTCATTCACTGGCAGACTGGCAGAATTGTACTTTGTCTCATTTTATGTCTTTAACTTCGTTTCGAGCTGCTGCCCGTCTTGGCCAGGTCTCTCTTGAAAATAGGTGCATTCCTGGGGCCGTATCTGGTATTTGTGGTGAAATGCGGCGTCCCGCTTTTCCTTTTGGAGACCGCTATGCGCCAGCATACTCAAGAGGGCGCCATCACCTGCTGGAGGAAGCTGTGCCCCCTGGCTGAAGGTGTGCAACACTCTTGTCACGTACAAGTCTGCCATTCTCGAACACAAAGAATGAAGGAACCGATTCTTTCCAAAAAGGATCCACTTGTAAATTTTTGTGTAACGTGGATGAATGATTATTTGAATTAGTGTTTGCTGCTGTCCCAAACTCAAAGACACATTTCTCTTCACTGAAACGAATAAAGAGAATCCTTGCATCTGGAAAGTGTGATGTGTGTACAGGTATTGGTTATGGAGGAGAGCTGATTCTGATGTACAGCTGTATGACCTACATTATTAATCTGGCCTTTACCTCTTGGCCTCCCTCAACTCTCTGCTGCCCTAGAGTAACTGCAACACAGGAACACAGGTGAGGTCTCTCTCTCTCTCTCTCTCTCTCTCTCTCTCTCTCTCTCTCTCTCTCTCTCTCTCTCTCTCTCTCTCTCTCTCAAGACACATTTCTCTTCACTGAAACGAATAAAGACAATCCTTACATCTGGAAAGTGTGACGTGTGTACAGATATTTGTTATGGAGGAGAGCTGATTCTGATGTACAGCTGTATGTATCACATCAATTGACAATCATATTCTCTTCTTTCCATAGAGCCAAGACGTGGCCTTTCCCTTAAAAAAAGCAATGAAGATTTGTCAAAATGGTCACTAAAACTACTAATTGTGACAAAACTGTCAGAGTGATGTGTACTACTTAATTTGAGCTGAATGACTTCATTCTTGGGCCACTGTTTAAATGCAAAGTTTATCCCCTTTTGCCTCTTGAATAATTTTCATGCGCCTCAACATGCAGCACTTGTAAAACCAACTCAGAAAGATCCCAGTGTTTGTCATATAGCCTTTGAACGATGCTAAATACCTTTTCTTGAAGCTATTTATTCAATCAAATGTCACAACGCATTTAATTATGAACTTCACATCATTTGACAATCGTATTCTGTCGGAGTGATGTGGACTACTTAATTTGAGCTGAATGACTTCATTCTTGGGCCACTGTTTAAATGCAAGTTTATCCCCTTTTGCCTCTTGAATAATTTTCATGCGCCTCAACATGCAGCACTTGTAAAACCAACTCAGAAAGATCCCAGTGTTTGTCATATAGCCTTTGAACGATGCTAAATACCTTTTCTTGAAGCTATTTATTCAATCAAATGTCACAACGCATTTAATTATGAACTTGCTAATAAATTAATACTAAAATAAAAACCCCTTAAGATAACTTGTGACTGGGAGATGCAGGTCACAGATGTAACATAAAAAAAGGGTTCTTGCATTTTGTAACATTTTGGAAGAGGACCCCTCAAAACACAACTTATTTATTGTCGCTGAACACCCAGTGTTTGTCATCTAGCCTTTGAATGATGATAAATACCCTTTCTTAAAGCTATTTATTCAGTCAAATGTCACAATGCATTTAATTATGAACTTGCAAATAAATTAATAGTAAAATAAATACCCCTAAGATAACTTGTGACTGGGAGGTGCAGGTCACAGATGTACCGGTACATAAAAAAAGGGTTCTTGCAGTTTGTAACATTTTGGAAGAGGGCCCCTCAAAACACAACTTATTTATTGTCGCTGAACAAAATGAAGGACTCTTCATCTGTAGCGTGTGTGGACCAGTAATTGGTGACTTTATTTTCATGAATGAGTTGTGTGTCATGCATCTCCTGATAAGGTAACAAAAGCTTCAAGAGCAGCCTCTGAGGAGGAAAGTGGGATTGGGGTGGAGATCCAGTCCACCAAACAACATTCCCCAGACCTCTGGTTCTGGTGTTCTTGATCAAGTCATTGATCCCCGTGCTCCTCCCTGGATGCTTAAGCAGCCCCTGCTGCACAACTGTTAGGGATGTTTGCACTCTAGTAATACGAAGGAAGACAAACTGACTGTAAAATACGATTCTTCTTCTTGATCAAGACTGTGGTCAGCCCTGAATCCAAACATAATTAATTCTTGTTTGATTAAGTTTACCCTGTTTTGACAAAATCCTTTGAAGTGTGTGCATAATTCTTATTTCTCTCTCTCACACACACACACACACACACACACACACACAAACACACCTTTGTTTCAAATATTTACCTGCTTTGCCACACGGAAGAGGTCAGGTTGGGTAGAGAATTATATAGAGTGTTTTGGTGTACCTGTCACCATTTCACTACTGCAGGAGGAAAAGTTGCAACGTGAAGCGAGGTATGTAGCGTTGGAATGTGTTAATTTGTAGTTTGATATATTATGGCCCGCGATGTGGAAAATTCTTATTTCTCACACACACACACACACACACACACACACGCCTTTGCTTAAAATATTCGCCTGTTTTGCCAAACGGAACAGATCAGGTTGGGTAGAGGAGTATATAGTGTTTTAGTGTAGCTGTCACTATTTCACTACTGCAGGAGGAAAAGTTGCAACGTGAAGCGAGGTATGTAGCGTTGGAATGTGTTAATTTGTAGGGGCCTGGGCAATGTGTGGAGATTTCCGTACTTGTGCTACAAAAACGGCGGCGGTAAGCAAATGTGGCACTCGGCACTTCTTCCAAAAGTTGGACTTATCACAGCAGTATGTGTAACATCCAGGTGCATTCCTGGTGCCGTATCTGGTATTTGCGGTGTTGTGTGGCGTCCCGCTCTTCCTTTTGGAGACCGCCATCGGCCAGCATACCCAAGAGGGCGGCATCACTTGCTGGAGGAAGTTGTGCCCCCTGGCTGAAGGTGTGCAACACTCTGTCATAAAATGTGTGTGTTTAAAAGAAAATAGTAAGATTATGAACAACCATCGGGTTGTGACTTCAAGCTCAAACGCGATTTGGTTCTGCGCCAGGACAATGATCTAAAACGACACCAGCAAGTCATTGTCAGAATGGCATAAAAAAAAGTTTGGGAATGACCTAGTCAAAGTCCAAACTTGAATGTGATTAAAATGCTCTAGCATAACCTTATAACAGCTATTAATGCTCCAAAGCCCACAAGGGTTGGTGAATGAAAACAATTCTTAAAATAAAGAGTGGGACAAAATATCTCAACAGAGATGTGAATGACTCATGACCACCTACAGAAAACGCTTCATTTCAATTGTTGCTGCTGATGGACTTTTTCATGGCACTCTAGTTACACTAAGGAGATGATACAAGTTAATACTGTTAAATGTCAAATTCCCATTACAATACTTTGACCTGAGAAGACTCCTCTCGCCCTCGTGATATCACAGGATTTAATGAAAACGTTCAAAGAGAGGACTTACTCCAGAAGCGTATTGCTGCCATAGGACAAAACAACAAAACAAAACACAATACTTCTCATGTGAAAACTTGATACTTATGTTTTAACGTGAACATTATCAAATAAAAACATGATCATTATCATGTACAACTTTGAAAATGATCATGTAAAAATGTGATACTTATCACATATGAACTTTTCAATGGCAGGCAATGTAAAAATACACTTCAATGTTCCTGCTCCATGCATATGAAGAAATCTTGTACACCGCGATTTTGTAAAAAGCTCAGCAACTCCAGGTTTAGTGCAACGACATTCGGAAGCACCTGCCTCTGCGTCCTGCTGCAGGATGGGACCAAGGTCGCAACAGAAGTTGGGAAGTCCTCAGCGAGGCCAACTTTGTCACATTTTGTACTTTTCATGTTTTTACATGATATGTTTCACATTTTTATATGATCTTTTTTACGTTTTTACATAATTTGCATGTTATACGTGAAAATTGTCACGCTTTCACATGATAACTTTCGTGGGTTTTTTTTCCCCCTGGTGTGGCAGCCATATGCTTCCGTAATTTCCTTTACATGTCTTGTAGTTAAAATACTCCCTCTGAACTGATGAATGACTCCGTTTAGTTGCTCATTGTGCGACTTTAATGTATGTCTTGTGTGGGGTTTAAAGGAAGCTTGGATTTACATTGAACGTTTAGAAAATGTGGAGGAAAAAACGCCGGAATGTACTTGAGGAGAGAGGACGCTGGAGCAGCAAGGTGGAATTTCTTCTGGCTGTTGCCGGGAACATTGTGGGCCTGGGCAATGTGTGGAGATTTCCGTACTTGTGCTACAAAAACGGCGGCGGTAAGCAAATGTGGCACTCGGCACTTCTTACAAAAGTTGTACATGTCACAGAACTATGTGTAACATCCAGGCGCCTTCCTGGTGCCATATCTGGTATTTGCGGTGTTGTGTGGCGTCCCGCTCTTCCTTTTGGAGACCACCATGGGCCAGGCCAGCATACCCAAGAGGGCGGCATCACTTGCTGGAGGAAGTTGTGCCCCCTGGCTGAAGGTGTGCAACACTCTGTCATGTACAAGTCTGCCATTCTGAAACACAAAGTGTGAAGGAACTGATTCTTTCCAAAAAGGACCCATTTGTCGATTTTTCCATCAATGTTACATTAAGTTCACAACAATTAGAGGAGTGTGAGATGTGAGTGACACATTATCCACTGACTGAAACAAACACAAATGTTATGTCAATGTAAGTGTAAGGCAAATATTAACAGGATTCAGTAAAAAAATATATATATATTTAAAAAAAATGTTTCAAAACATATTCAGTCAAAAAAAAAAAAAGATTTTAAAAAATTGTTTCAAAATATAGTTTCATGGCAGAAGCGGTGGTGGGACAACATTTTGATTTTGTGATGGATGGCATTGTCAGCTGTTATCATCCAGTATTGATAAAACTGCATCAAATATCAAGATTGGGATCGATTGTAATTGTTCACTCTTTGGATTGAATTTTGAGACATCAGCATCAAACAATCATAACACGACACCATAAAATGATGTGTTTGATACAGCGGCATGAAATATTGACGTGTGATACATTATATGTAACGTACCGTAATTACGGTATATATTATCTATCGCGACACACAACTGACTTAGTAGTATCAAATATTGCTAATATTATATCGGATAGTTCTCTGTTATGATACAGTGTTAAAACAACAGCATCAACTATTTATATTGTGATATATTTTAATATTCAATAATTTAAATTTGTTCGAATCCATTGTCCATACACCAGCATCCCATATTAACAATGTATCATCATGTTATGGCACCCTGATGATATATCCGCATCACATAACATAACTTCACACCACTGCAAACGACTAGCACAACAATAAATATGTTGTTAAATGAGTACTGTATGGTTGTGACATTCCAAAATGTGCCTTCCTTGAATCGTAATGCACCTCGTGCATTGAGATAAGTATTGAATGGTCTTTTATGAAGGCCGCATAACAAGTATAAATCGGTACAATATTAAATTATGTTGCTAATGATTTGTTGTTTCTTTGAATTTATTTACCTTGAATAATTTGGGATTTGGAGAGCTTTTACGTGTTTTACATATTCATAAAATGGACAAAAGCTATTGCCGGACCATGTCAAGAATCAGAATCAGAATGCCACTTGAGAAACCAATCGAATTATTTTTTTATTGGAAAGATGCACACCCCTCATATGTGGTGTTTTTTTGTAACGTGGATGAATGATGATTTGTATTCATGTTTACTGCTGTCCCAAACTGAGAGACACATTTCTCTTCACTGAAACGAATAAAGAGAATACTCGAACTTCGAATGTGTGACGTGTGCACAGGTATCGGCTGTGGAGGTGAGCTGATTCTGCTGTACGCCCTCATGACCTACATGGTTGTTCTGGCCTGGACTCTGTTCTACCTCTTTTCTTCCTTCAAATCCCCACTGCCATGGAGTACCTGCGACAACTACTGGAACACAGGTGAGGTCTATAGTCTATATATAAATCCATTCATCCATTTTCTAATTCATTTATCCTCACAAGGGCCGCGGGAGGTGCTAGAGCCTATACCAGCTGTCTTTGGGTAGTCGGCAGGGGACACCCTGAACCGGTTGCCAGCCAATCGCAGGGCACATATAGACGAATAACCATCCACCCTCACATTCACACCTAGGGATGGCAATGTGTGGAGGTTTCCGTACTTGTGTTACAAAAACGGCGGCGGTAAGCAAATGTGGCACTCGGCACATCTTCCAAAAGTTGTACATATCACAGCAGCATGTGTAACATCCAGGTGCATTCCTGGTGCCGTATCTGGTATTTGCGGTGTTGTGTGGCGTCCCGCTCTTCCTTTTGGAGACCACCATGGGGCAACA
>NW_017806030.1:946075-960482 GCF_001891065.2 Hippocampus comes
TGATTTGTTGTTTCTTTGAATTTATTTACCTTGAATAATTTGGGATTTGGAGAGCTTTTACGTGTTTTACATATTCATAAAATGGACAAAAGCTATTGCCGGACCATGTCAAGAATCAGAATCAGAATGCCACTTGAGAAACCAATCGAATTATTTTTTTATTGGAAAGATGCACACCCCTCATATGTGGTGTTTTTTTGTAACGTGGATGAATGATGATTTGTATTCATGTTTACTGCTGTCCCAAACTGAGAGACACATTTCTCTTCACTGAAACGAATAAAGAGAATACTCGAACTTCGAATGTGTGACGTGTGCACAGGTATCGGCTGTGGAGGTGAGCTGATTCTGCTGTACGCCCTCATGACCTACATGGTTGTTCTGGCCTGGACTCTGTTCTACCTCTTTTCTTCCTTCAAATCCCCCCTGCCCTGGAGTACCTGCGACAACTACTGGAACACAGGTGAGGTCCACAGTCTCTCTCTCTCTCTCTCTCTCTCTCTCTCTCTCTCTCTCTCTCTCTCTCTCTCTCACACACAGACACAGAGTTGCATCCATGCTTTATTGTGGCCGTCCCTGAAATACATTTCAGCCAGCCCGATGGTGCATCTTATCTGCCTTTGCTAAATGTGCCTGGTGTGTTTTGTGGTCGCTGCACTCAATGCGTTATCTGTGCTGGCACACCGTGGGTGGTTGAGCTTTGGGGAAAACAAAGACGAGATCTGATTGTAGTGGTTTGTGTTGCATTGTCTTGGTCTGCAAATTGAGGCCACCTCTGCATGTGGCCCGCCGGACGAGAGATGGGAGTGTGATTACAGTTTGGAATGAAGGGAGGCTGTTGTTGTTTGGCTTGCCGTATTTTGTTGCAATTACATTTTATCTTATATATTGTAGACCGTCCAATTATTGTTTTCGTAATGACAGAAAAAAAAAAAAAAAATTAATGCTGTGACATTTGGTGACCATCCTCTTGTCCAGGTAGTGTACTTCACTGCCACATTCCCTTATGTGATGCTCTTCATCCTTTTGATCCGTGGACTCACTCTTCCGGGAGCCAGACAAGGAGTGGAGTTCTACCTCCTGCCAGATCCGTCGCGACTCACAGACCCTCAAGTTGGACTGTTAGGTTACATTAATTGTGTTAAAGGAAAACACACACTATATGTGTGTCTTTTTAAACAGGTGTGGCTGGATGCCGTCTCGCAGATATTCTTCTCGTACAGCGTCGGTGTGGGAACCCTGACGGTACTAGGCAGCTACAACGCCCCCAACAACAATTGCTACAAGTACGTCTAACAATAAAACTAGAAAACACAACAATGCACACACTTACCAGACAGAACATTAGGTACACCTAGACTGGGCAGGGATACAATTCAAGAGCTGAATGAAAATTCTGCCTTTACAAAGATAATAATACTTCAAGTATTTCATTTTTTGAAAGGTATTAAATTCACACTACAGCATGTATTGCATATTATTGTGGATGTTCTTTGCAATGGTGCTGGACAGCACTGCATCATGCTGAGAACTATTCCTAATATGTATCGATTTATAATCAGAAACGCCTCGTAGTAATGATGTCATTCCAGCTGAAAAACAGAGCTACAAACTTGCAATAGTTTGAACCCAAGTTCAGAACAAAATGCATTTGTGTGTTGCAGGGACTGCTTTTGGCTGTGTTTGCTGAACAGTTGTACCAGTGTGGTGGCTGGCTTTGCCGTCTTCTCTGTGCTGGGATTTATGGCTCACGAGCAAGGTGTTCCTATTGCAGAGGTGGCCGAGTCAGGTAAATCTTCAGTCCGTCTCTTCGATGAAAAAGAAGAGACAGGATTAAAAAAAAAGAATGGATTGGCTCAACTAGAGAGTGGGGTCTGCTCTGTATCGCTTTGGTATTCACACTTGCGCCATGTTGTTTTCCTGCTCGCGATGCATTGTGGTCGATATTAACCTGTTGAGTGAATGTCGATGCGCACTACTTACCCAAGTGCATTGTGGGTAATTTTGAGTGGAGTGTCTTCTTTTTTTTTTTTTTTTGTGGACACCCCTACAAATTGGCGTAACTCCTTAATAGTGAACCATAGATGGAATAGTGTGCACATTCGGACACAGCCAATGTGATTTTACTCGACTTCTCTTCATCAATCCATCCATGCACTTTCTGTAGCGCTTATCCGCAAAAACAAGCACTCACATTCACATCCCTGGAAAATGAAGCGTCCTCAATGAAATGAGCGCGAATGCATGTTTTTGTTTACATGGGAAGAACCAAGATTCAAACCGTGAACCTCAGACTTTGGTAAACACAACTACCGTGCTGTTTGGACTTGTATCCACTTCAGATATTTGAAACGTACCAAACTGGTGGTGCATGTTAATATGGTTGCAGGTCCAGGCTTGGCATTTATCGCATACCCTCAGGCGGTGGCCATGATGCCGCTGCCTCGAGTGTGGTCCATCAGTTTCTTCATCATGCTCTTCCTCCTTGGCCTGGATACGCAGGTGAGACATCTGTCTTGGCATTCCTTTCCGCTCGGAAGTGACCTCACGGCTCTGCTCTCTCTCCAGTTTGTCGCCATGGAGGCGGTGATGACATCAATTGTAGACATGTTTCCTGCAGCGATGCGTCGGAGAGGCAGGCGGGAAGGTTTCCTTCTGCTCTTCAGCCTCACGTGTTTCTTATTACAGCTCGTCATGATCACTGAGGTTGGAATGTTTGGCTCGCGTCATTATGAATCTGTCTGTGCTGTCAAACAAAAACATTCAAAGGCCATAAGCACCTTGGTAGCTTATCACCACAAAGTGAATCCTTCCATTTATTTTGAGTGAAATAAACTGGATGCTCACGTTGGACACTTGACTGCGCACACCCGCACAATCCTAAAGAGACACAAAGTGTAGGCTGTACAATCCATTATACAAGTGTACCTAAAAGTGTTGCCAAAATATGTCGTCCTCAGGGAGGGATGTACGTCTTCCAGATTTTCGATTACTACGCTTGCAATGGAGCCTGCGTCCTCTTTCTCTGTGTGTTTGAAAGCTTGGCAGTTGGTTGGATTTTTGGTAGGTTGATGGCTTCTTTCTTGTATTTTTTCCATCATTGTGTGATCTTTTATGATTTATTGGCAAAACGGACTAAAGATGTGGTACATTTTCATCAAGGGCGCTAATATGACGTGACAGAAATTCATCTGTCTTGTCACGAGCAGTGGACAGTCAACTTTGACCATAGAGTCTCCCCCGGATAGTTAATCGCTGACTAAAATTGAAGAAACATTTTCGTTAACTAAGTGAAATAAAAATGCGAATGCTTTTAATAAAAGATGAAAATACATTTTATGTTTATAAAACGAACTATAATTACATTACAATGAAAATGTCCTTCATTGGTGACTTTGTCGATTAAATTCATTTCGGGTTAATTTTAAATGTATTTATTTTGGTATTACTGAATGGAAGAAGGAAGGTAAAACAGCTTTTGGGAAATTGCAGTTTACTTGAATACATAATAGAGACTTTTTTTAATCATGTAATTGACAAATACTGCATAAAAAATTTTGAACGATGAAGTGATTAAAACTAAACTGAAAGGGAGCATTTCTGAGGAAAAAAATACGAAAAAATGATAAACATGCTCTAAAAAACTAATTAAAACCCAATTGCTTTTAAAAACAAACAAACAAAAAAAATACCTATCATGAAAACTCCAAAACATTATAATCCTGGTAAGTACATTATTGTCGTTGTTCTAATAGGGGATTATTATGTAATATTCTATCTACTCATACTTCTCCCTGAAGGAGCAGAGCGGTTGTGTGGTATCATAGCAGACATGACAGGCCAGCGTGCCAACCCTTTCTTCAAAATCTGCTGGCGCTACTTGACCCCATTGCTTTCACTGGTGAGTCAGACTTTTATTTCTGGAGCTTTTAGGCATAACACGCTCATCAGACAATTCAGAAAATAGACCCACATCATCTAATCAGACCTCATCTCAAGATCCGCATCATAATTTCTGCATTCAAGGAGAAAATGCTCAGTTTGATTGACATTGTCAGAGAGGTGTCTATTGAAATTTTTATCATGCAAGGAAGGATATTGATCATGGAAGTATGTGTACAGTGGATCAAGTGTCCCCCCCGCCCCCGCCCCCACCTCTTACTATGTGCATTCTAGACCTGGCCTCTAATTTGCCAGAAAAATTGTTGTACACCCCCTGGCTAATATCATGGCATCACCAGTCTCAGAGGATGATGATTCAGTTGTTTAAATTTGTAGAAAGCAAGCAGATCGCAGCCATGACACAAAATTAAGCCATTTCATGGCTTCAAATTACACACACACACACACACACACACACACACACACACAAATCATGGAAAAAAACGTCCATGAGAAAAAGGGAGCCACAAACTGTTATTAAACGAGTAACATGACTTTTTTTAAATGTAAATGACCTCCAAATTGGGAGCGGAATGGGAGTGGGAAGTCATTCTGAACGGGAGTGGGCCGGGGCAGGATTTTTTTTTTAATTTAACTTTGGTTTGGGACTTGGTATTGGAGTCTTTTCTGTAGTAGTGGTATGGGACATGAGTGAAAATCCACTCCTGTGTCACCCTCTCATCTAGATATATACCGTCGATATAGTACTTGTCATTTTTTGTTCCAGGGCTCTTTCATATATTCCCTAGTTGAGTATCAGCCACTGACATTCAACCGTTGGTACGTGTACCCGAATTGGGCCTACGCGTTGGGCTGGATAACTGCCTTCTCCTCCATCCTCTTCGTGCCAGCCTGGGCACTGTACAAGTTGAGCACTACAAAAGGAACCCTCAGTCAGGTGGGCAGAAGGAAGACTTTTGTATGAATCCAATAAGCAGCCAATATATTCAATTGTTTTGCTGTATGCAAGATTGTGGCATCATTCAGTAAGTGTTGTTTGTATCCATTTTTTAGCGTCTGCATCACCTGTGCTGGCCCGAGCCGCCTGACTGCTCGCTGACCCTAAACAAAGGCACGGCACAGCAACGCATCCGTGAGGAGGATCTAGAATGATTCTGACACAGACAAAAAAAAAAAAATGAACTGACCCTGAAGTCCTCAAAAGAAGCAATCATGGACCTGAATTCATCAACTACATAAACAACCACATTGTACAGCATTTGACCTGGCTTCGCCATTGAAATGTTTCATCAAGCAGGCACACATTTTTCTTATAGTCTTTCTTGAATTTATTCTTTTAGTACTCATGTCCTATCCTCCTGGACCTGTAGTGCAAAAATAATAATAATTTACAGGGAGTAACAACAGAAAATAAAAGTGAACTAATCTTACCTACGCAGTATCCATGATTTAAGAGGATGCGGGAATTTCGGTCCACTTTCCCAAAGAACATTTGTGAGGTTATAGCCTGGCTCACAATTTCTGTATTTTGTTTCATGGGGTTCAGGTCAGGGCTCATACAACCATGACGTTATGTATGTTTTCCATCAAGTTGGAAGCGTAGAATGGTCATAAAAGATTTCCATCCTTCTCCTAAACCGATTAGCTTTATTCGAGTAATGTGTGAGCTGAGGCCAAGGGTAAGGCACTGACAAGTCAACCCTTGAAACTTTTTATGTGCCTTTGTACATACTTCAAACCGAAGACGCAGAACGGCTGTGTGGCATCATAGAGGAGATGACGGGCGACCGTCCCAACCCGTTCTTCAAAATCTGCTGGCGCTATATTAGCCCGTTGGTTTCACTGGTGAGTGGTGTCGCGTTGCGGGGTGGTGGAGGACCCCAAAAAGCAGGCAGGAGGGAGGAGCAGGGTGTATTTGAAGAAGTGTATTGATAAAACACGGAAAACTAAATCCTAAACAAACAAAGTCCAAAGTATCAAACAAAAACCATGACTGAAGCTCAAAACTATCAATAACAAACATGAGCAAAAACATGACAGACAAACAAACATGACAGCAGCAAAGAGCAACAATGACCCGACTATGAGTGTTCTGGCGGGAGTCCTTTTATAGAACTAATTACCCAACGACCAACAGGTGTGCAGCTGCAGGGGGAGCCCTACAGTGCCACCTGTTGGTCCCAAACCGAATCATGACAAGTGGGACTTCTTGTTGTTGAGTTTTGAGTTGTAATATGTGAGTCGGCCACCATATTTGATTGTATATGTAAACGTATTTATTCCACCATTAAAATTTACAATAAAATTCATTTATTTTGATGAAAAACATACATTTAAATGTGATTAGAATTAATAAATACATTCATTTTAATTAACCAATTCTGGAGGGGGTGGGGGGAGAGGGCTGAATACCACAAATATTTATTTTAACCTAACAGCAACTACAATGAAACCCACCAGAAATAAAAGATTAATTTGCCGCTCGTCGTTTTCAACAAAGAGAGTGTCGCTCAGATGATTAGAAGAAGTCTCCAGTTCAACTTAGAACAGAATGAGAATTGAAAGATACTCCCACGGATCCCTACGCTAAAAGATCGGTGATTGGCTCATTTCGCTGTCAATCAAAAAGAGATTCAGCCTCAGACAGATCATCCAATCATCATGCAGAAAAGCTCAGCGTCCGGGCCAGCCGATACATGCCCACTGTCCATAGACTCCCACAGACACTGAGCGTCCGGTGGGGGGGGGGGACAAAACCAGAATTTGTCCAATGACTTGTCTCGTTTCAAAGCATTGGGACAACCTACACTGAACTCTCTAGACACCCATTGTCCGCGCTGTAGATGATCAACATCCACACAGTCTAAAGCACAGTGAAGGTGCGAGAATGAATGAGAAGAGAGTCGCATCGTAACCAGTCTTAAGAAGCTGATTCAGAACAAAAGTTGAGCGCGTTGTAGCCCATATTTATATTTAGTCAATGACATGTACACACAATTGTATGTACACACATATATTTGATCACTTATTTTAGGAGGAGGGGAAGCTGACCTTCCCTTGCAGTCTTAGAGCAATCGCCTCTGGTGTACAGGTATCGGTTATAGAGGTGAGCTAATTCTGGTGTACATCTTTATGACCTACAAAATTATTCTGGCCTGGACTCTGTTCTACCTCTTGTCCTCCCTCAACTCCCCGCTGCCCTGGAGTACCTGCGACACAGGAACACAGGTAAGGTCTCTCTCTCTCTCTCTCTCTCTCTCTCTCTCTCTCTCTCTCTCTCTCTCTCTCTCTTTCTCTCTCTATTATGTATCGCATCATTTGACAATCGTATTCTCTTCTATCCATAGAGCGGAGACGTGGCCTTCCCCTCAACCTGCAGAAAGCGATGAAGATTTGTCAAAATGGTCACTAAAACTGCTAATTGTGAAAAGACTATCTGAGTGATGTGGACTACTTAATTTGAGCTGAATGACTTCATTCTTGGGCCACTGTTTTAATGCAAGTTTTTCCCCTTTTGCCTCTTTAATAATTTTCATGCGCTTCAACATGCAGCACTTGTAAAACCAACTCAGCAAGATGCCAGTGTTGGCCTGGTAGTGGTAGTATGATGGCCTGGTGCTACCCTGCTCTTTCAGGACATGGATGACTTGCTGTGATTGATGTGTTTGAAGAAATCTTGTACACTGCGATTTTGTAAAAAGATCAGCAACTCCAGGTTTAGTGCAACTAAATTCTATTATAATTATTATTGATTCGATTTGGAAGCACCTGCCTCTGTGTCCTGCTGCAGATGGGACCAAGGTCGCAACAGAAGTTGGGAAGTCCTCAGCGAGGCCAACTTTGTCACATTTTGTACTTTTCATGTTTTTACATGTTTCACATTTTTATATGATCATTTTTACAATTTTACATGAAAATTTGCATGTTTTACGTGATAATAATAAAATAAAACGCTAACCCACGAAAGCTGTCACATAAAAATGTGACAACTTTCGTAGGGTTTTTTTGTTTTGTTTTTTCCCCCTTTGGTGTGGCAGCCCTACGCTTCTGTAATTTCCTCTACATGTCTTATAGTTAAAAATTTTCCCTCTGAACTGATGAATGACTCCGTTCAGGTACTCATTATGTGACTTTAATGTGTGTCTTGTGTGGGGGTTAAAGGAAGATTGGATTTCCATTGAACTTTTGGAGAATGTGGAGGAAAACACGCCAGAATGTACTTGAGGAGAGAGGACGCTGGAGCAGCAAGGTGGAATTTCTTCTGGCTGTTGCCGGGAACATTGTGGGCCTTGGCAATGTGTGGAGGTTTCCGTACTTGTGTTACAAAAACGGCGGCGGTAAGCAAATGTGGCACTCGGCACTTCTTACAAAAGTTGTACATGTCACAGAACTATGTGTAACATCCAGGCGCCTTCCTGGTGCCATATCTGGTATTTGCGGTGTTGTGTGGCGTCCCGCTCTTCCTTTTGGAGACCACCATGGGCCAGCATACCCAAGAGGGCGCCATCACCTGCTGGAGGAAGCTGTGCCCCTTGGCTGAAGGTGTGCAACACTCTGTCACGTACAAGACTGCCATTCTCTAACACAAAGAATGAAGGAACTCATTCTTTCCAAAAAGAACCCATTTGTAGATTTTCCATCAATGTTACATTGAGTTCACAACACTTTGAGGAGTATGAGATGTGAGTGACACATTATCCAGTGACTGAAACAAACACAAATGTTAATGTCAATGTAAGTCTGAGGCAAATATGAACAGCATTCAGTTAAAAAAAATACAACAACAAAAAAATATATATTTTTTAAATAGTTTCAAAACATAGTTTAATGGCAGAAGTGGTGGTGGGACAACATTTTGATTTTGTGATGGATGATATTGTCAACCGTTGTAATCCAGTCTTGATAAAACTGAATCTACGATCAAGATTGTGATCTATTGTAATTGTTCACTCTTTGGATTGAGTTTTGAGATGTCAGTGTCAAAACAATCATGTCATGACACCATAAAACTATGTTTTTGATACAGCGGCATAAAATATTGACGTGTGATACATTATATGTAATGTAATTACAATCTATATTATCAATCGCGATACCCAACTGACTTAGTAGCATCAAATATTGCTAATATTATATCGGATAGTTCTCTGTTATGATACAGTGTTAAAACAACAGCATCAACTATTTATATTGTGATATATTTTAATGTTATTTGTTCGAATACATTGCCCATACACCAGCATCCCATATTAACGGTGTCTCATCATGTTATGGCACCCTGATGATATATTCGCATCACTTAACAATACTTGACACCACTGCAAATGACTAGCACAACAATAAATATGTTGTTAAATGAATACTGGATCGTTGTTACATTTCAAAATGTACCGTTCTTGAATCGTATCGCACCTCCTGCATTACGATATTACGTATTCAATGGTCTTTTATGAGGGCTGCATAACAGGTATAAATCGGTCCAATATTAAATTATATTGCTGATGATTTGTTGTTGTGAATTTATTTACCTAAAATAATTTGGGATTTGGAGAGCTTTTACATGTTTTACATATTCATAAAACGGACAAAAGACATTGCCGGACCATGTCAAGAATCAGAATGCCACTGAATCGAACAGAATCATCATTTCATCCTTGAATCGTATCCTACCCCATGCATGGAGGTCTCTTGAGACACTTGAACCTACATACTTGAACCTCGAATGTGTGTACAGGTATCGGCTATGGAGGTGAACTGATTCTGCTGTACACCTGCATGACCTACATGGTTGTTCTAGCCTGGACTCTGTTCTACCTCTTTTCTTCCTTCAAATCCCCACTGCCATGGAGTACCTGCGACAACTACTGGAACACAGGTGAGGTCTATAGTCTATATATAAATCCATTCATCCATTTTCTGATTCATTTATCCTCACAAGGGCCGCGGGAGGTGCTAGAGCCTATACCAGCTGTCTTTGGGTAGTCGGCAGGGGACACCCTGAACCGGTTGCCAGCCAATCGCAGGGCACATATAGACGAATAACCATCCACCCTCACATTCACACCTAGGGACAATTTTGAGTGTTCCATGCATGTTTTTGGAATGTAGGAGGAAACTGTGAGAGAGAGAGAGACAGAATGAAGGTTGGATGACTGATTACCATGTCTGCTTCACAGTGCAGAGGTCTACCTGTGTGGACTTTGCACGTTCTCCTCGTGCCTGTGTGTGTGAACTATTGTGTGTGTGTGAATGGTTCTTTGTCTATGTGTACACTGTGATTGGCTGGCAACCAGTTCAGGGTGTATCCCGCCTATCCTGCCCAAAGTCAACTGGGACTCCACCATGCCCGCATGCCTGAGGTTAAGTGGATCCCAGAATGGATGGAAGGTTCCTCTCATTTCAGTTTTCAGTTTCGGCCAAGAATTTTCATTTCAGTTTCAGTGCATCCCTTTTAAATACAAATATAGTTCATAATGCCTCAGTGTGAATGCCTTTGTCATTGTTTCAGCGGATTGTTTTGATGTTACGACAATGAACCACACCAATGGAACTTCGGCAGCAACGGAATTCTGGGAGTAAGGCAAATAATATACTGAAATATAATTTTTTTCACCAATCATTTATTATGTTGTTGTTTTTAACCTATACAGACTTCGAGTGTTGAAAATCTCAGGGGGCATTGAGGAGATTGGCAGCATCAGGTGGGAGATGCTTTTGTGCCTCCTGGCTATTTGGGTCATTTGTTACTTCTGCATCTGGAAAGGGGTCAAATCAACCGGAAAGGTGAAGTCCCATCAAACTGTACCAAGCGCTAAAAGAAATAAAAATAAAAAAATTCTAATGCTGTGACATCTGTTGACCGTCCTCTTGTCCAGGTAGTGTACTTCACTGCCACATTCCCTTACGTGATGCTCCTCATCCTTTTGATCCGAGGACTCTCTCTTCCGGGAGCCAGACAAGGAGTGGAGTTCTACCTTCTGCCCGATCCGACACGACTCGCAGACCCTCAAGTAGGACTGTTATGTTACATACATTGTGTTAAAGGAAAAACACGCTCTATGGGTGTCTTTTTAAACAGGTGTGGCTGGATGCCGTCTCGCAGATATTCTTCTCATACGGCCTCGGTGTGGGAAGCCTGACGGTACTGGGCAGCTACAACACCCACAACAACAATTGCTACAAGTACGTCTAACAATAGAACTAGAAAACACAACAATGCACACGCTCACCACCCAGAACATTAGGTACACCTAGATTGGGCAAAGATACAATTCAAGAGCTGAATGAAAATTCAGAAGGTGGGATGCATCCTGAACTGCTTGTCAGCCATTCACGCTCACAATCACACCGAGGGACAATTTAGAGTGTCCAGTCAACCTACCATGCATGTTTTTAGAATGTGGGATGAAACCGGAGTACCCGAAGAAAACCCACGCAGGCACAGGGAGAACATGCAAATTCCTCACAGGAAGGCCGACGCCGGAATCGAACCCTGCACGTCTGGACTGTGAGGCAAACATGCTAACCAGTCCTCCAGCGTGCCACCTGCTGTGTGCATTCAGTACTGCGTAAATGTATTAAATACGTTTGTTCCGGCCCTAACGGGTTTAAAAATAACAGCGTAGTGCCGTTGTTTTTCAGCTGCTTGAAGTCAATTAGCTATAAACTACTACAAAACAGTAAATACACAGAAATGAACACAAAATCTTCGCTGAAAATACGGAGGAGTGTTTTGGTTTCAATTTGTGTACCGGTAATTCTTGCTTCGCTTCTTATATCTCAAATGTTGGTCCTTTTGGTCAAGTTCAGAACAAAAATGCATTTGTGTGTTGCAGGGACTGCTTTTGGCTGTGTTTGCTGAACAGTTGTACCAGTGTGGTGGCTGGCTTTGCCGTCTTCTCTGTGCTGGGATTTATGGCTCACGAGCAAGGTGTACCTATCGCAGAGGTGGCCGAGTCAGGTAAATCTTAAGTCTCACCCTATGAAAAAGAAGAGACAGGGTTAAAAAAAAAAAAAAAAAGAATGGATTGGCCCAACTAGAGAGTGGGGGCTGCTCTGGGAGGACTCCAGTGTCTTTTACTTCTTTTCTCACTTGACGAAGTTGTACTGTACTGCTAATATTGAACATTATTCCAAATGAGCAAAAAGTTTCACGTTACCTGGCGGTTCCCTGGTGCTCGGTGTGTCAGTAGCTGTTTGGCTTCTGTGTCCTGATTTCCCCAGCCTGGAGCACAATGGGCTGAGCGCTTTTCTACACTTGAGAAAGTTTGCCTGCATGATATCTGCCCCCAAAATTTGAGACATTGGGAATGTTTTTTTTTTTAATCTTTCAGCCAATATGATTTTACTCGACGAATCCCTCCATGCACTTTCTGTAGCGCTTATCCGTAAAAACAAGCACTCACATTCACATCCCTGGAAAATGAAGCGTCCTCAATGAACTG
The DNA here is from genome assembly GCF_001891065.2 of Hippocampus comes. Classification (NCBI taxonomy): domain Eukaryota; kingdom Metazoa; phylum Chordata; class Actinopteri; order Syngnathiformes; family Syngnathidae; genus Hippocampus; species Hippocampus comes. Next base: position 958,423 of record NW_017806030.1, read on the forward strand.
AGCGCGAATGCATGTTTTTGTTACTTGGGAGGAACCAAGATTCAAACCGTGAACCTGAGACTGTGGTAAACACAACTACCGTGCTGTCTGGACTTGGATCCACTTCAGATATTTGAAACGTACCAAACTGGTGGTGCATGTTAATATGGTTGCAGGTCCAGGCTTGGCATTTATCGCATACCCTCAGGCGGTGGCCATGATGCCGCTGCCTCGAGTGTGGTCCATCAGTTTCTTCATCATGCTCCTCCTCCTTGGGCTGGACACGCAGGTGAGACGTCCGTCTTGGTATTCCTTTCTGCTTGGAAGTGACCTCACAGCTCTGCTTTCTCTGCAGTTTGTCGGCATGGAGACGGTGATGACATCAATTGCAGACATGTTTCCTGCAGCGATGCGTCGGAGAGGCGGGCGGGAAGGTTTCCTTCTGCTCTTCAGCCTCACGTGTTTCTTATTACAGCTCGTCATGATCACTGAGGTTGGAATGTTTGGCTCGCGTCATTATGAATCTGTCTGTGCTGTCAAACAAAAACATTTAAAGACCATAAGCACCCTGGTAGCTTATCACCACGAAATGAATCCTTCCATTTGTTTTGAGCGAAATAAACTGGACGCTCAAGTTGGACACTTGACTGCACACACCCGCACAATCCTAAAGAGACACAAATTGTAGGCTGTACAATCCATTATACAAGTGAACCTAATATTGTTGCCAAAATATGTCGTCCTCAGGGAGGGATGTACGTCTTCCAGATTTTCGATTACTACGCTTGCAATGGAGCCTGCGTCCTCTTTCTCTGTGTGTTTGAAAGCTTGGCAGTTGGTTGGATTTTTGGTAGGTTGATGGCTTCTTTCTTGTATTTTTTCCATCATTGTGTGATCTTTTATGATTTATTGGCAAAACGGACTAAAGATTTGGTACATTTTTGACATGGGTGTGACAGAAATTCATCTGTCTTGTCACGAGCAGTGGACAGTCAACTTTGACCATAGAGTCTCCCCCGGATAGTTAATCGCTGACTAAAATTGAAGAAACATTTTCGTTAACTAAGTGAAATAAAAATGCGAATGCTTTTAATAAAAGATGAAAATACATTTTATGTTTATAAAACGAACTATAATTACATTACAATGAAAATGTCCTTCATTGGTGACTTTGTCGATTAAATTCATTTCGGGTTAATTTTAAATGTATTTATTTTGGTATTACTGAATGGAAGAAGGAAGGTAAAACAGTTTTTGCGAAATTGCAGTTGACACATTTGGCACTTTTTTTAATCATGTAATTGGCAAACATTGCATTAAAAATTTTTGAATGATAAACCGATTAAAACTAAACTGAAAAAAAAATGCTTAAAAAAATGATAAACACACGCTAAAAAAGGAAAACCAACTGCATTTAAAAACAAAATTAAAAAAAAATTCCTGTCATGAAAAGTCCAAAACATTATAATCCTGGTAAGTACATTATTTTCGTTGTTCTAATAGGGGATTATTATGTAATATTCTATCTACTCATACTTCTCCCTGAAGGAGCAGAGCGGTTGTGTGGTATCATAGCAGACATGACAGGCCAGCGTGCCAACCCTTTCTTCAAAATCTGCTGGCGCTACTTGACCCCATTGCTTTCACTGGTGAGTCAGACTTTTATTTCTGGAGCTTTTAGGCATAACACGCTCATCAGACAATTCAGAAAATAGGCCCACATCATCTAATCAGACCTCATCTCAAGATGCGCATTATAATTTCTGCATTTAAGGAGAAAATGCTCAGTTTGATTGACATTGTCAGAGAGGTGTCTATTGAAATTTTTATCATGCAAGGAAGGATATTGATCATGGAAGTGTGTGTACAGTGGATCAAGTGTCCCCCCCCCCCCCACCTCTTACTATGTGCATTCTAGACCTGGCCTCTAATTTGCCAGAAAAATCATTGTACAACCCCTGGCTAATATCATGGCATCACCAGTCTCAGAGGATTATGATTCAGTTGTTTAAATTTGTAGAAAGTAAGCAGATCGCAGCCATGACACAAAATTAAGCCATTTCTTCAAATTACACACACAC
>NW_017806030.1:980604-1010277 GCF_001891065.2 Hippocampus comes
GCCAGTTTTCCCCCCCCCCCCCCGCCCCCACCTCTTACGATGTGCATTCTAGACCTGGCCTCTAATTTGCCAGAAAAATTGTTGTACACCCCCTGGCTAATATCATGGCATCACCAGTCTCAGAGGATTATGATTCAGTTGTTTAAATTTGTAGAAAGTAAGCAGATCGCAGCCATGACACAAAATTAAGCCATTTCTTCAAATTACACACACACACACACACACACACACACACACACACACACACACACACACACACACACAACACACACACACACACACACACACACACAAACACACACACACAAACACACACACGCACACACACACACACACACAAATCATGAAAAAAAACGTCCATGAGAAAAAGGGAGCCACAAACTGTCAATAAATGAGTAACGCGACTTTTTTTTAAAATGTAAATGACGTCCAAATTGGGAGCGGAATGGGAGTGGGAAGTCATTCTGAACTGAGTGGGCCGGGACAGGATTTTATTATTTTTTTTTTTAATATAACTTTGGTCTGGGACTTGGTATTGGATTAATTTCTGTAGTCGTGGTATGGGACATGAGTGAAAATCCACTCCTGTGTCACCCTCTCATCTAGATATATACCGTCGATATAGTACTTGTCATTTTTTGTTCCAGGGCTCTTTCATATATTCCCTAGTTGAGTATCAGCCACTGACATTCAACCGTTGGTACGTGTACCCGAATTGGGCCTACGCGTTGGGCTGGATAACTGCCTTCTCCTCCATCCTCTTCGTGCCAGCCTGGGCACTGTACAAGTTGAGCACTACAAAAGGAACCCTCAGTCAGGTGGGCAGAAGGAAGACTTTTGTATGAATCCAATAAGCAGCCAATATATTCAATTGTTTTGCTGTATGCAAGATTGTGGCATCATTCAGTAAGTGTTGTGTGTATCCATTTGTTAGCGTCTGCAACGCCTGTGCTGGCCCGAGCCGCCTGACAGCTCGCTGACCCTAAACAAAGGCACGGCACAGCAACGCATCCATGAGGAGGATCTGGAATGATTCTGACACAGACAAAAAAAAAAATGAACTGACCCTGAAGTCCTCAAAAGAAGCAGTCATGGACCTGAATTCATCAACTACATATAAACAACCACATTGTACAGCATTTGACCTGGCTTTGCCATTGAAATGTTTCATCAAGCAGGCACACATTTTTCTTGTAGTTGTCTTTCTTGAATTTATTCTTTTAGTACTCATGTCCCTTCCTCCTGGACCTGTAGTGCAAAAATAATAATTTACGGGGAGTAACAACAAAAAATAATAGTGAACTAATCTTACTTCCGCAGTATCCATGATTTTAGAGAGTGCGGGTATTTCAGTCCACTTTCCCAAAGAACATTTGTGAGGTTATAGCCTGGCTCACAATTTCTGTATTTTGTTTCATGGGGTTCAGGTCAGGGCTCATACAACCATGACATTATGTATGTTTTCCATAAAGTTGGAAGCATAGAATGGTCATAAAAGATTTTTGAATCATATATAAAAAGCACAATGACACAAATATATCTTGATTCTTGACAATTTTAAGTTCTTTTTACTTTAGGTTTGTTCCCACCGCTCTGGAGATGATTTATATTTGCCCTCGAAACTGATTAACTGCTCGGACGGTTGCTCATTACGTGACTGTATCTGAAAATTTGGTCTACAAATTAAACTGGACAGCTTGTGTTGCATATGTGTGTGGCTGAAAGAAAGGTCGGATTGATTTTGAGCTTTTAAGGAATGTGGAGCAAATATTGTGGTGGAAAACCGGGCCAAGATGCACTTGAGGAGAGAGGACACTGGGGCAGCAAAGTGGAATTTCTTCTGGCTGTTGCTGGAAACGTTGTGGGCCTGGGCAATGTGTGGAAGTTTCCGTACTTGTGCTACAAAAACGGCGGCGGTAAGCAACATTTTCTCGAGCTAAAGTCGTCCAAATCTCAAAGGAGTATGAATCGCATTCAGGTGCATTCTTGGTGCCATATCTGGTGTTTGTGGTGACGTGCGGTGTACCGATCTTCCTTTTGGAGACCACCATCGGCCAGCACACCCAAGAGGGGAGCATCAGCTGCTGGTGGAAAATGTGCCCATTGGCTCAAGGTATGCAACACTCTGTCACATAGAAGACGGCCATTCTGAAACAAAAGTGTGAAGGAACTGATTCTTTCCAAAAAGGACCAACTTCAACCGAGTATTGACAGATCAGCATCAAATAAGATTGTGACATATCTTATATTGCAATATGAATACGTCGATATCACATCCTGACATGCTGATGTACAGTTGCAAGAATAAATGTCAAAACATTTGGGAATTACAGGTACCTGGGTTTCTGCATAAATTGGTGATAAAATGGGATCTGATCTTCAGCTAGGTCACAACAATTGACAAATTCTGTGCTTCACCTAATGTATGTGAACGTATGTGTGAACCCCTCGGGCTAATTACTTTTCTAAGAAGTAATTTAGGAGTCCGTCAACGGAAAGTCTACGTGAGATTGAAGTTATTGGTTAAAGTTGCCAATTTTGAGTTTGCACTCTGAACAAGCATTGCTCGATGTGAACAGTTCCTCATACAAAGCGGTATTAGAATAACTGTACCTACTTCCTACAATGAAGAATTATCTTGCATGCCTGTCAACCTCGGCTAAAAGCTGTCCTTATAAATGATTACGATTCCCCTTACAAAACAACAAAAACCCGTACAACGGTTTACCGCGCATGCGCACATCATGCTTTATCAATCCGACCGTACGCAGTGATGACAAAAAATATACGATTGAGGATTACTTTTGCTGGTTGCCACTCTCACTTGTGAGCTACATTTCTCCCTGGAGGTGAGGGTCACCTAAAGATTTACAGAAATGTCTGCAGTATGCTAACATCGCTGTTGGCAAATTTACAATAAGTAATACATTAAACAAGAATGGATGTCATGTGGTGTCACTGAAGGTGTCGTGGTACTCTCGCCTGACTTGTGTGTGGGTAGTGTGGGACCGGGCCCCACTTAATGACTGTGTGGATGTGGGTGTGAATGGTCATCTCTATATGTGCCCTTTGATTGACTGATGACCAGTTCAAGGTGTGGCTAGATTAGGCTCCAGCACTACCCTGCAACCTTGTTCAGGATAAGCGGAGTTGAAAATGGATGGCGGGAAGGATGGAAGCATGGATGGTTGGATGAATGGTGGGTACCGCAGAGGAAGCCACTGCTGTCCCCAAAAACATTACTACAGGTTTGAAGTTAGCAACGGAGAGCGCATGGATGTTCCAATATGTAGGTTGGACAGATCAAACCAAGGTTTTTTTTTTTTTTTAATCGAACATGTAACCTTATGTTTGGAAAATAAAAACCACAGTAGAAGTGAACATTCATACCAACTGTGCAGTATGGTCTAGGCATCAGGTTTTGGGACTGCTTTGTTAGCTCAGGCCCTGGACACATTGCTATTAGCAACAGAAAAATAAATTCCCATATTAATCAAGACATTTTGGAGATGAATTTAATCTGTCTGTCAATTGAAGCTTAAAAGAAGACGGAGAATGCAACAGGAGAATTTTAATACAGTAGTGTGTGGTGTGTGTCAGGTATCGGCTACGCGGGGGTGCTGATCCTGCTGTACAGCTGCATGACATACATCATTATTTTGTCCTGGGCCCTCTTCTACCTGCTGTTTTCCTTCAACGCCACGCTGCCCTGGAGCACCTGCAACAACTACTGGAACACAGGTGAGGTCAGTCTTTGGTTTTGGGTAAGGAAGCCTCATTTCGCATTTTTGTAAATGCTTTATTCCATAATATCTTTTACACGGTATACCAATGAGGAAATAACGCTTTGATACAATGTAAAGTAGTCAGTGAACAGCTTGTATAACAGTGTAATGTTTACAGTCCTCTCTGTATACACATTCTGTCTGTGCGTCTGTGTACACCTTTGTCACTTCTGTCAGTGGAATGTTTTGACGTTACGACAACGAGGAATCAGACCAACCACACCAAAAGAACTTCAGCAGCAGTGGAATTCTGGGAGTAAGAGAGATACATGATAATAGCATCTTTGAAACTTTTTAAGTGACATAATTTTATTTTCACCCCGTCCAGACGGAGAGTGTTAAAAATCTCAGGGGGCATTGAGGAGATTGGCAGCATCAGGTGGGAGGTGCTTCTGTGCCTCCTGACTATGTGGGTCATTTGTTACTTCTGCATCTGGAAAGGGGTCAAATCAACAGGAAAGGTGAAGCCCCATCAAACTGTACCAAAGGCTAAAAGAAATAAAAATAAAAATATCTTAATGCTGTGACATTTGGTGACTGTCCTCTTGTCCAGGTAGTGTACTTCACTGCCACATTCCCTTATGTGATGCTCCTCATCCTTTTGATCCGAGGAATCTCTCTTCCGGGAGCCACGCAGGGAATTCAGTTCTACCTTCTGCCCGAGCTGTCACGACTAACAGACCCACAAGTAGGACTGCATTACATCCAACACACGCTGTGATAGAGGGTAAACACAATCAATGACAGCCTTTTTTTAAACAGGTGTGGATGGAGGCTGGCTCGCAGATCTTCTTCTCGTACAGCATCGGTGTGGGCACCCTGATTGTACTGGGCAGCTATAACCCCCGCAGCAACAATTGCTACAAGTAAGTGTTCCAATAAAGCTAGAAAACTACTCGAGTACAATACACATTTATTCCGACGGTGGCACCAAGCTACAGCTTCTCAATAGTTTGAACGCATTGTTCATAAAGTACTATAAGTGTTTGTGTGTTGCAGGGACTGCTTTTGGCTGTGCGCCTTGAACAGTTGCACCAGTATGGTCGCTGGCTTTGCTGTCTTCTCGGTGCTGGGCTTCATGGCTCATGAGCAAGACGTCCCTATTGCTGAGGTGGCAGAGTCAGGTACAATGAAGTCCCACATGATTCGCAGTTAATTCGTAAATATGCCCTGGTCACTGACCTATCCTCTTGTGATTTGCTGAAAAAGTCATTTATTTGCTTAGTTGGTGCTCATGGAAAGCCAATTGTTGTGTTGCGTTGGTGCCATCATGTGGCATCTTATTGCCAAGAAACTTTTGTATATGTTGAAGTGATTTGAGGAAGTTGTGATATTTATAAACACTTATATATAAACCTTTTTGGGCAGGTGCTCTTTGTGGTAGGACTCTCCCCTTCCCCGTCAATAGCAGTGAGTCACTTTTTTAAGAACAAGGGTGGATGTGCTTAAATTAGGCAGTGTCGTGATTGTGTGTTGCGGTCTGGCCTCAGAGGGATTTCACCGACCTATCCTCTTGTGATTTGCTGAAAAAGTCACTTATTTGCTGTGTTGGTGCTCAAGGAAAACCAATTAAAGTGTTATGTTGGTGCCATCATGTGGCATCTTAATGCCAAGAAACTTCTGTATATGTTGAAGTGATTTGAGGAAGTTGTGATATTTATAAACAATTATATATAAACCTTTTTGGGCAGGCCCTCTTGTAGTCGGACTCTCCCCTTCCCCCTGTCAATAGCAGTGAGTCACTTTTTTAAAAAGAAGAACAAGGGTGGATGTGCTTAAATTAGGCAGTGTCGTGATTGTGTGTTGCGGTCTGGCCTCAGAGGGGTGAACATTTCCTGCCTCCTCCTAATGTGCTCTCTTTGTGCCAAGGAACAATGACCTGGGTTGAGGAGCTTCAGTTCGACAAAAGTAGTCATTTGTCGGCCTCTTCTGTCATCTATAGTCAATTGCAGACCCATGTGGGGCATATCTTACTCACCTGTTTTTGTTTTAAAGGCGAGTTTGCGGTTTTAAAATCGCTAGCAAGATTCGAATGTCGCCTCACTTCACGACCCCCTGACCAAAGCTGCATAGTTGTCATATTCCCAGAAAACACATGTGTAGCGTCATCGAAACAGCAGTGCCAACAATGAGAAATTATCATTAGCACTTTAAATAAGAACATTTTAGCCACTAACACTAGATCGGTAGCATGACTTAGTCATAATAGCGTGTTACGACAACACTAGGCATGATCGGGTAGAAAGTTGATTTTTTTGGGAGGGGGGGGGTGGAGGGTGTAAAATCAATCAACAATCAGAAAGAGGTGATCCTCATGACTATGATATGGACCAGAAGAAAATGAGTTTTAACACCCATCACAAGTTAATGGTTTTTGGTGCACGTGGATGTTGGCTGCAGGCCCTGGCTTGGCGTTCATCGCATACCCTATGGCGGTAGCTATGATGCCGGTGCCTCAAGTGTGGGCCGTCTGCTTCTTCATCATGATCATCCTTCTGGGTCTGGACACACAGGTTAGACGTCTTGTCTTTACATTCCTTTTCGCCTTCACCTGACCTTGTGCCTTTGTTCTCTCTTCACAGTTTGTTTGCATGGAGGTGGTGATGACATCTATCACTGACCTATTTGCAGAAGTACTGCGTCGTGCGGGAAGACGGGAATGTTTCGTGCTACTCTTCTGCCTCACGTGTTTCTTCTCACAACTTGTCATGATCACTGAGGTCAGAATATTGGTCACACTTTTGTCACTGATTGTGTCGTGGCACCCTCACCTGACTTGTGTCCAGGCAGCGTGGGCTCGGTTCCCGCTCAGTGACGGTGTGGATGTGGGTGTCTATGGTGGTTTGTCTCTATGTGTGCCCTGGAACCGGCTGGCGACCAGTTCAGGGACTAGTCCGCCTTTCTCCTGAAGTCTGCTGGGATAGGCTCCGGCATCGCTGAGATATAATTCGTAGCTACGATTTAAGTCGTACATGTGTACCTAATATTGTTGACAATGAGTGCAAATATGTCGTCCTCAGGGAGGGATGTACATCTTCCAGATTGTCGAATACTACGCTTGCAACGGAGCCTGCATCCTCTTTCTCTGTGTATTTGAAAGCTTGGCAGTGGGCTGGATATTTGGTAGGTCGATGGGTCAGATCTGGTCAGCTTTCATGTTATGTCGAGTGGATGTGGTTTGTTGAGAAGAGATTTTTTTTTGTTTTACCTTGATGTGAACAGTGAACTTTGACCATAGCAACTTCCCTGATGCTCAAAATGAATCACTATCAAAAACTAATCAAGTGAACACCAATCACAAACCTTTTTTCTAGTTCTCGCTTTGATTGCAATTGCGAATGGCTTCACAAGTATGATAGGAGCTCCAAAGTGGGCAGATTATGATGTGCTGTTGTACATACTTCTCTATGAAGGAGCAGATCGTTTGAGCGGCATCATAACAAACATGACAGGCAAGCGTCCCAATCCTTTCTTTAAAATCTGCTGGCGCTACCTGACACCCTTGGTCTCACTGGTGAGTGCAATTTCTCACTCTTGATCTTTTAGCTCTAGTAACATGCTCTTGTTTCATTAGGTAAACCTGCACCATCTCATCCTGGGGAGCATGAGACATTTTTGTTCTCAAAGATAACATTCAATTTCTAAAACAGGAAAACGGAACAGGCAAGGACGGGTCTACGTGGTGGTCATTGGTGGCTGACTGTTCGACCCTAGATATCCAGGGGAAGATTTTGATAAACCTGATTCTGTGGTGCAGGTTATTAATTCTGCTTTACCGCCATATCCACATGGCCGTGATGCACTTAGGCACGTGGATGCTACACCGGCATACATTCATATTGACCACCGAAACAAGTTTTGACACTATTGAGCTAGAATATCTCAACTGTGTGGCAAATGAATGAATCAGCCTATCTTGTAAGACTTGTGGCAGCACACTCGAAAAACTGCTCCAGCACCAATCGCCACATTGTGCTTAAATGACCCAGACACAAGGAAACTTTTTTTTGCCCAGATCTCATTCACATGTTCTCTAATTCAATACCGGCCACTGACATTCAACCGCTGGTACGTGTACCCTACATGGGCCTACGTGATGGGCTGGATGATGGCCCTCTCCTCCATCTTGCTGGTGCCAGGCTGGGCACTGTACAAGCTGACCACTGTCAGTGGAACCCTCAGTCAGGTGGGCCAAGTTCACCAGTGACCACGCAATTTGAAAGAATGATTCCTGTTCTATGAGACAGAGAGAACATTCTCAACTGTTTGGTTGTATACCTGTATATGATTTTGGCATGTTTTAGTACAACATTTGTGTTTATTTGTTAGCGTCTCCACCGTCTGTGCTGGCCTGAGCCACCTGACTGCACATTGGCCCTAAAGAGAGAGACTGCGCCGCATCACATCACAGAGGAGGATCTCGAATAATTCTGACACTGGAAAAAAAAAAATCAATACTTCAGATGAAGTGATCCTGAATTCCTCAGTAGAAGCAATTAAGAACATGAAAATATCTCACTCCATTGTTTATATCAGGGTTTCCCAATCTTCCCAAATCAATTTTACTAAAATGTCCTTCACATACCAAAACAACTGAACCCATTATATAATGGATACAATTTTTTTCAATACTACACAGATTTTTGTTGTTGTTTTGGGAACATAACCAGGTTCATTTTCAAACAAAAACACATTTGTTTCACTTTAAATTGATTAAAAAGTCATTGTATAATAAACACTGCAATTTTGACAGTGCATAAATAATTGAAAGTGTGTGTGTGTGTGTTTGTGTAGAAAAAAACAAAACAAAACAAAGGACATTTAGCATGATGACAATATGGCAACCAGAGTAGCGGTGAAAAGGAACCCTCACAATGCTTGCGCAATAATGACACGCAGATTCGTGAAGCGTTGCTTCTCTTTTTATATTAATTTTACAAAATAAACAAGAAAAAAATCACCAAAATCTCAAAAATCACTTTTTAGAGACTCAACTCTGCTATCCTCTGGTGGATGAGTTCGTCATTACTGTGTATTTACTAGCATTTGTGGCCTCAGCAGAGCGTCCTTCTGTCCATCCCTTTTTGAATCCGTTTATCCTCACGAGGGTCGCGGGTGTGCTGGAGCCTATCCTAGCTGTACACCCTGAACTGGTTGCTAGCCAATCGCAGGTCACACAAACAACCATTCACGCTTACAATCACACTTAAGGACAATTTAGAGTGTTCCATTAACCTTCCATGCATGTTTTTGGAATATGGGAGGAAACTGGAGTACCCGGAGAAAACCCACGCAGGCACGGCCAGACCATGCAAACTCCACACAGGAAGCCGGAATCGAACTCAAAATGTTCAGTGGCATCAGACCTATCCATACATGTAAGATTGGTTGCTTTTATGCCCTGTATAAACAATAAAAGTGTATTGTGTTATGACCATGACACTAAATATGTCAATGTATGCATACTGTCCTTTGTATATAGATATCAAAGTGGAAAAGATTATGGAAGGTAAATAGTACCTTGAAAAGGATCAAAATGTCACAACAATTATGAAATATTTAGAATTAATAATGCATGTCAATAAAACAACCAACAATTACTGAATAAATTAAACATGGCAAAAACAAAGAGATACAGGACACCTTTGTGATCGCTGGCGTTAAAACAAACAACAAAAAAAAATCTCATGACACCAGATGAAAAGACAAGCTTTGACGAAAGCTTTGATAAAGACAAAAGTTGTCACAGGGCACCTTTGTGATCGCTGGCGTTAAAACAAACAAACAAACAACAAAAAAAAAATCTCATGACACCAGATGAAAAGACAGCTTTGACGAAAGCTTTGATAAAGACAAAAGTTGTGCTTTGCTGGTTCAGACATCTTACTGGTAGTGATGACGCTGTGACCTGTGCAACTTATCAAAGCACCTGCATCGCGCGGTTGATATGCGTAAATCTCCTATGCAACATTGTCTCAGCGGACACGGGATGACCCATCTTCTTGTCCCAGAGGCTGGCCCTATTTTCTTTTTTAGATCGGTACATACCAGCCGGGATCAGCAGACCCTTTTATGCCCAGCAGGCCCGATGCTGCTCGCGTTGGTCTTGCGTACCTGTAGGTTGGTCATGTTCACGATCAGCTAGTTGATGTCATCTGGAAAAAAAAGGTTCTCGGCTATCTCCGGGCTGCTAATCCTGGCTACAGCGTATACTTTTGGCACATTTTTTTTTTGTTCTTTGATAGTCACATGATGTGCGGTTCATCGTCCTCCGGCTGCACCATCTCCATGGCCTTCTTCCTCCTCGGTCTTCCTCTTCTGTTGGGGTTTTAAGGAAAAAATATCCTCATCAGACTCCTCCTCAAAGGTCACTCAGGAAGAATAATTGGTTCGCCGTGCTTCCTCCGTTGTGTTGTACCTCACCATCTTCGCGCATGTCAATTCAGGAAAGTAAAGAGTGCTCCTTGATGGGTTGATAGTGTTAAAGTAACATCGCATTTTGATATATGTGAGGGAAAGAGCAGAAAATAACGCCAGTTCATGACATTTTGATCATCTTGAACCGAAGATGTACCATTTTTTTCAGCAATATAATACGTACTTTCACAAGTACAGTAATACATAGATTCACGCCCAATACAGACCCAAACCTCAAAAAGTATTCAAGAAAACGACTAAATCGATACTTACCAAAAGACTGACATTTGCTAAATAGACAATGCGCGGTTAGTTTCCCGACGCTTACTATGTATTGCTTCGCGGGGCAAAAACGAATGTTAGAATCGTGGGTAATTGAACTGAATGCTATACGTACTAATTGGAACTTTATGAAGATTTGTTCACACGTCCCAATCCAATGGGAAGTGTGGATTTGCATGTCCGGCCTTGCGTGCCAATGGGTGAACTGGGAAGGCAGTCTTAGCGGGCGGAGCCGGAGGAGAGCAGCCCAGTCAGTGCACAGTGAACAGGCAAAGCATCCAAGCTCAGCACTAAAAGCGCCACACGGACCAACGCTGACTTGAAAGCATCGTTCTTTGACGCCTTTTTAGCTTCAATGCTTGCGTAAGATTGTCTTGTTGTAACGCCGCGTGTTTTGTGCGTGTTCGAGTGTGTGAGTAGCGTGAGTTCGAGGAGAGTTCCAGCCTGCTCGAGTTACGCCTAACAGAGACACCATACATTACCGTCATAGAATCGTAGGGTGGGTGGAGAAGATCTTTGGCATCTTCGGAAATATCACTGAATTCTCTTTTTTTTGGTACACTCTCGCGCTGGATTCACAGGGAGGAGCCGATCATCCGTCGTTGTTGTCGGTGAGTTAGCTGAATTCAATCCAATCCTGCGTTCCGCTTTACTTCCACGGTTATTGCCTAGAATGCTTGTATATGTAACAATAGCACAGTGCACTAAAAGATTGTAGTCGACTGCATGAGTGTTTATAATTGGATGGGTAATTATAGTACCTCTCGTTTCTTTTCTATCGCATATGTGAAATGAATGAAACATGACCCTGCCTTTGGGAGCAGCTCTCGTCCATAAGCCATCAGAAAAATACAATGATCTCATAGTGGAACTTTGCTCCGCTCTTAAAGCAATGCTAATGTGACAATTATTTATACTTTTATGATATTTCTTCTGAATGCAGTTAATTATGCTGGCTTCATTTGTAAGATTTCCATCTTATTTTTTTAACAGCATCGTGGTCACGGTAAACCAGAAACTTTGACTTCTACTTCTCAGGGACCACACTTCAATCTGTCTGCAGATCCTTTCAGTCTGTCAACTTGTGTTTTTTTTCCAAGTCTTGTCATGTAATCTCAAAATTAATGGTTTGACTTTGAAGAAAAAAAAAATGCCGCACCATACTGTAATGTCTCAACGATTAAACAGAATATTACCAATTTACTGAGAGGCGTACCATGGCACCCAAGAAAGTGTGGTGGGGCTTCCATTTAAGACACGTGCTTTTGTACAAGGGCCAGGGAATATGTGCATGTGGTTCCATTGTCTGTAGATCTCCATCTGTTCCATGACATGGCATTCCGTAGAGAATTCTGCTCTTATGGGTGGGGGTCTGACCCATTGCTTCCGAGAGGGAGAAAGAATCATATGTTGTGCATTACGACAGTAGGCACGGGATTCAGGCCACCAAACCCTACAAACCATAGATCACCTGCAAAGACAACTTCTGGATCTGACAAGAGAGGGATTTATTCAAATGAGAGAAGAGAAGGTGCAGTGGTGGTTTAGTGTTGGTCACTACTGTGTGCAAAGATGACTTGATAAGATTTGTTATGTAGACAAAGTTTGGTTTCTAAGCTAGGCTACTTTTTAGATAGTCATTATATTCATCAAGATAAAGGCTTGGTTTTTGGGTGAATGTACACCGGACTGTTTTTTTTTAGTAGACCAAAAAACTGTCACTTTGGATGTTAGCTCTTATAGCTAACAACAGAATTTTGTAAAGTGCAAAGCACCTCTACAAACATCGACAACGATCACGTTGTCATTCTCATAAAGTCATTTGGCAATGAAGAATGTGCAGATGTAGGTAGTGAGTCTGGCCAATGAACTTCATTCAAAATAGTAATGGTGGAAGACAGCGGTATAGTAGCATTTATGACGCAAAGTGTATATTTGCTGCATGCTGCTGTTGTGTTACATGATGTTTTACATACAGTATACACTGACAAAGCATAATAAAAACATATTTGTGCTGGAAGACCAGCAGTTTGCGGATATGCAAGTAGTTAATTTTTTTTTTCTTTTTTGTGACTCACTGCTAACTACTGGCCTGACATGCGTGTTACAGTACGGTCTTTCTTTTTGTGGGTCTGTATGACCATAACCTGAAGAAATACAAAGAAAAAAAAATCCCTCTTTCTTGTGTAAACATAACTGCGGATTGGAGGACAGGCATTATCAAGGTTAGATTTGAGGATAGAGTAAGATTATGCTTCCCCTAAAGAATTTCAAGAATTTGGTTCTCTGATCCGAACCAGAGTAGAAAATGATACATGGTACGTTTTACATTGCGCATTTGGTCCCGGTTTTTATTGCAACTTTAATGTTAGACCAAAAGTTCCACAGTAAAAAGCATAAAGCAAATATTTGCAACCCTACTGTGAGCAAAATTATGACTATACTGGGGACAGACAATCATGCTGTCTGCTGGGTTACATGCACTCCGAGTGTTGGAGTGTTTGCAGTGTATTTCATCCGAAATATTGTTGGCCCCTGGCTTAGTTTCCCTAACATTCATAATTTTTCCTCTCATTCTGTTTGGCGATGCTACTTTGGGTTTAGTTTGTATTTGTTGCCTTTGGTCTTTGTAGCACCGGAACTGTATGAGACCTAGACCCATCCTGGCCTTCTTTTTTTTTATTGCACACCAAGGTCTGGATGATCGTGTTGACACTTGATAATAGTCACCACATGGAAATCTCACCTGCCATAATTTTGTCATACGAACCTTTTGAACACACCTGGATTGATCCAAGATCAAGTTGTGGGGTTGTTGCTGTTTGGGAATAGATTTTGGGCTAAATTAAGACTGAGGTGAGGGGTTAAAGTTTGAAAACATTAAAGCTGTTTGAACTTCTTCGGACAAATTGGCGCTCATGAAGCGAGCTGCTGAAAGATTGTCATGAATACGCCCAAGCTCTAGTCCACTCCATGCATACATTCCACTCCATGCACACTGTCCACATCCGCTCAGACCATTTCCCGTCGTACAGCTCTTTATGCTATTGAAGGGTCTTGGCTGTCTTTTGTTGTTCAAACACATGCACCCGCATTCAAGGGGGCAAGCGTTGGCCCAGCTGAGAGCACAATATGACTGGGATCAAAGGTCATCCAGCTGGCCAATCATCGGGCTGTCTGCATCGGCTGGTAGTGGGAGAGGGCGTCGCCGCCTTTGTGCTGGCCCGGGTGGGTCTGCTAAACAAGCAGCTCCGCTTCCATCCCCGGTTCTGTTACTACCGGTGACCGTATTGCACTTCCTCCCTTGTCTGAATACTATAGTACATGCTTTTGCCTGTATGCTTGCAATTGACAGGTTTGAAATGCCGAGAAACATTGTAAGAAAAGTTATGCTGAAACCTTGTGGTCACAATTTGTGCTTTGATTCATTCAGTTCTTCAGTCAATGAAAGCACGCAATTAACTGTTCAACTGAACAGAGAATTGCCTCTCTGGTGGTGGGATGAATAAAAGCAACACAATTAGGTAATGGGATAAGGGGTACTTCAAGTTTGTTCTAGAGTGGATGGGTTCTCTGACAATAAATATGGCAAACGTCGGGGTACGGCATAATAAGCCACACAGGGCACTAATGGATGCTGATGAACAGATAAGAGACCATTTTAAAAGACGGTGCTGGAGCCTATCCCAGCCGTCTTCGGGCAGTAGGCGGGGGACACTCTGAACCGGTTGTCAGCCAATCGCAGGGCACACAGAGACGAACAACCATCCGCACTCACACTTAGGGACAATTTAGAGTGCTCCATTAACCTGCCATGCATGTTTTTGAAATGTGGGAGGAAACCGGAGTGCTTATCAATGACATACAAGATGTAATTGGCACGAACATTTATGCAAACGTAAGCCCTCATTTTAATCGTACACATTATAACACACACATGCTTCCATCACTGCTTCTAGGGTCTCCATTACATGCATTCAATTGAATAGTTTAATTCATGCAAATGCACACACACACACACACACACACGATACGATGCTTCCCTACCGTGCACACCGTGCAGGCCTGTTTTCATGTCCATTAGCAATTGATTTCCTTGTTTCCGTGGGCCTTTTCCCTCTTCAAATAACAAGAAAAGCACAAATGGGAAATTCTCGGAATACAACGACCAGAACTGGAGGCATTGCAACTATCACTTTGTCACACACACAAACAGGAGTTGCTTGTTTTACTGTTGTCTTTTTATTCACGTGGTGACCAATTTCTCCGTGTTTTGGTGAGCTCTTGGTAATTCCAAAGGCTCAGAAACTCTTTCAAGTGCTGCTTTGCTTTTGTCCCAAAATTCCAACTCGTACCTACCACCCCCCAAAATAATCTATACAGCAGAATGTAAACTGAAATTGCTTTTTATATTAGTAAAAAAAAACAAAAACAAATATTTAGACAAACAAAACAGTAACACTGCTGTTGCTAATTATTGCACTCCAGGAGTAAAAAAAACAACAACCCCCCCCACAATTACATAATCACGATTAAAGTCTTCTCTTCTCCCTTCAATAGTGGGAGATAGATTAGCTCGGCTTTCTGTTCTCTATAGAATGAGAGCACTGTTTCCTAACATTGTGTTAAAATACCTCAAACTTTTTCCTACTTTCTTGTCTGATGTCAGCCTCGTGCAGCTAAACTTGCTAAACGTCGGGGCTGGGGTTGGGGGGGGGGCAAACCACTAAATATAGCCTTGAATTGTTCACTGCTCGGTCTGACGTCGACAAAGCGATTGTTAACAACAGAGTAGGCAGAACCAAAGCCGAAGCTATCGGCGCACAGTAACGGTTCGTGAGAGGAGAGGAAGAAGAGCCGTAGTAGTAAGTGAGGCGGCAGTGACAACTCGACAGCAAGGTGATGGTGGGCATCCGTGCGATGTGCCTTCTGTTCAGTGTAACACTGAGCTCTGTAGCATCACACAATAGTTGGAAGCAGTATCGATGCTGTGACTCATTGTTGCTATGGTGAGGAGCTCTGACAGCATCGCTGCTGATGAAGAGGAACTGACTCCACAAGACTCTTCTCCTTCCGCTCTCTCTCTCTCTCTCCTCTGTCTGTCTCCATCAGTCGATCTGCCTCTTCCCTTCAGCATCTTCCTTATATTTTCTCCTCGCTCTTGTCTTTGTAACAGACAAGACAGACAGTTCTTTCTGACCGCGTGCTCCCTTATTTTCATCCTTTGCTCAGCAGCATCCGCCAGACTCCTTCACCTCTCCTTTCTTCCTTGAACCCTTATACTCTTTATTTTGTTGCACACAGTACATTTGATCATTTTGCGTTGAAAAATTCTCTCGGTGACAAGAATGCATTTCTATTCGGACTAGAGACAAGGTTGTTGTTTTTAATGGAACTCGGGAGCTTTCAGGTCAAATAATAGTTACATGGTTAAACTGTCATTGTTGTTATTGAATATAAACTGCCATTTTCCCTCTGAATAGAAAATAGACACAGTAAAATGCTTGTTAAAAAAAAAAATCAAAGCTTCATTGTTCCCTTTTATCCTCTGCAGCTGGGTCGCACACATGGTTGCCAGCTGTTTGTACTGCGATCACGAAAACAGAAATGAGTCAAAAATGATCGCTCAACAAGTTTACGGCTACAAATACAATTTGCATGCGGTAAGACTTGTACTGTATGTGCGAGACAGGAATCTAAGCAGAAACTAGTACATTATTCACAATTATCTTGCCCCTTGCCCTATGTGAGTACACACGATAGCCTATTGAAAAGTCTTCTCCATTGCCATTCGTTATCACCGTTTGCATTTGCATCCACATAATGCGCAACCAAGTAAAACAGAAGTAGATAGCAGTAAACCAAGACTACTTTAATTTATCAACATCCATTAATATACAAGCATTATTTGGCAAAAGTATGACATTTGTGTACCTTTTAATGGAGCATTTTGATCGAATGGTTTGTACTATTATGTTAACTCACATAGGGGGGCATAAACTTAAAATTCCCATGCTGCTGAAGATGTACCAAAAGCATGATTCAGCCCCAAATTTTAGGAAAATATCCCTCGGAAAGCGGTGGACGAACGGTTTTGCACGTCCGCTTCAAAGTGCATGCTCGGGGTTAGATTTCAGTCTCTGTGTGGAGTTTACCGGTGCCTGCGTGGGCTTTCTCCGGGTATTCCGGTATGGTAGATTGATGGAATGCTCTGAATCGTCCCTTGGGTGTGGGTGAATGGTTGTTCGTCTACGTAACGATTATATTATTGTTGATGTTTTACGTGTGTTGTTGTATTCTCATTATTTTCTGTTAAATGTTCTGTAAAGATGCAGTTGCAGCTGTTGTGAAAGCGCCAAATGAACAAAGATGTATGATATCACGGAGCGTGTATGAAATCATGCCATCCATCTTTAGTTGGAAGGTCTTAACGAGCACCAACCACTGACAGCCAGGACATTTCAGAACGCCCCATTAACATTGATTTTCTATGAAGTTTCAAGGCTGAATGTACTTAGCATCATCATTCTCAATATGATCTTTCTGATATCATTTTCCCAGTTTTGACTGAGCTGCGCTGAAATGACCTGACTTCCCGCAATGGAATGTCGACTGATTTTGCTTGAAACGTTAAGTTTTCATTGCTATGTCTTCAGAGAGTGACCAAAAGAGTGTGCAGACTGACTTCCCCCTGCTGATCTGCTCCTCTGAATCGTAGTAATATAGTGGAGATGGCAGCCTGGCACAGCAAGGAGGTTGTGTGATGTCATTAGAACACTGTGGCCTGATTAGTGTTGCCCGTCTCCCTTCATCTCTCTAGCTCATGTCATTCTCAGTGGGTGAGTAGCATGCTTCCTTCTTGTCACCCCTTGTCTCCTGTCTTCGCCTGTGCGAGCTTAACAGTGGGAGGTCAAGTTGTGGGTGCGGTAGGCTCAAGGAGAGGAAAAGACAAGAGAACAGTGATGCTTCCTGATCACCAGATAGGCCGCTGACTTGATGTGCACATGTAGAACACAGGAAGATGCTTTTGAGTCTTGTGTCAGGCCGCGTGTGTATTTTGCCTCCTCTCTGGTTAACTATGTGCCACATAGGGACTTGTTCATTCTCTGCATTCCGAAGAACCCTTTTTGACACACTCGGCAGCTTTGAATATTTTTCGCTCTTACCTACACACACACACACACACACACACACACACACATACACACACACACACACACACACACACACACACACACACACACACATACACACACACACACACACACACACACACACACACACACACACACATACACCAGATTTCAATGGCCCCTTTCCTTACATTATATTCACATCCAGACAGCCAACTCCCATAATACATAATTCAAACACTGGCTTGTCATGCAGGATAGGGGCCCTCAAGGACCAGAATTGGTGACCCCTGTTTGGAGTACCTACAGTCTACTCACTTCATAGTCCTCTCTTTAGCTTTAAAGTTAGTGACTTGTTGCTGGTGCTGATGTCTGTTTGTAATAAAGAATCATGTGTCCCTTCCCTGAAGTTATTTTGTAAACATCAGTAATTGGTATGCTTTTATGAAATGTTACTTTGTGCAAGCCTAGACAGACAAAAACACTAACTACGTAAATGAGTGCCAACAAATCTCAAGTTGCAACTAAAGACAAGTCAAAAAAAAAACTGTGAAACTAAGCATTTGGTCCTATATGGGAAATAGCAATCGCCTTGGTGGTTTTTTTGTGCAAAATAAGTGTTTTATATCGTTATATAATTATAGATGATAATTTCCCCCCCTCATCAGACATTGCCTTTGCCTGGCTTGTGTAGGTTTGTGTATGTAGGTCTTGTGTTCTGCCATACAATCTGTCCCTATCCAATATTCACACTGATAACTAACGCTTGAGGGTAAAGACATGGAGGAAAGGAGGCCTTGGAGTAAAAGAGTTTTAGGATTGAAAAGAGGGCAGATGATCGTATTTTCTTGTGTAAGCAAACTTTACACAAAACTGAACAGAAGTATTTGTCTGTGTGTGTATGTGTGTGTTAACTGCATCCATGTGTGTTTTGTCTCATACAAATTTTTCCATTCAAATGTGACTTGACGCATTACGTAGGTAAAGACAAGACAAAAATGGTCCATATTAAAATAGCAAGTTTTGGTCATAAAAATACAATGAGTGATCATTTATTTAAAAAAAAATAAAACTGTGAAACTAAGCATTTGGTCCTATATGGAAAATAGCAATAGCCTTGGTGTTTTTTGCAAAATAAGTGTTTTATATCGTTATATAATTATAGATGATAATTTCCCCCCCTCATCAGACATTGCCTTTGCCTGGCTTGTGTAGGTTTGTGTATGTAGGTCTTGTGTTCTGCCATACAATCTGTCCCTATCCAATATTCACACTGATAACTAACGCTTGAGGGTAAAGACATGGAGGAAAGGAGGCCTTGGAGTAAAAGAGTTTTAGGATTGAAAAGAGGGCAGATGATCGTATTTTCTTGTGTAAGCAAACTTTACTACAGTCACGGGTTAAGGTCAAAATTCCGGTTACTGAAACATTCGGTATAACTCATTTCCATGCATGAGCGGACACTTTGTTTCTGATACATGTCAACTGGAAATCCCGATTTTAAACGGCGACACACTGATAACGTCGCAATTCAAATAGACGTAATTTCTGCTTCTTCATCAGAAAAACACGGGGAAAAAACTGTCTCTCACCACATTTAATACAGAAGTTGGCACTGGCATTTTGCACTACATTTTCATTGTTCTTTTTTTTGCAGACATTTTAATGGAAGCTGTCTTCCAAGGCCTTGAAATGTGCTTGCTAAATTTCATGCCATTAATGCTAATGTGAATATAGTTTCAATGTACAGTGGTACCTCTACTTACGAAATTAATATGTTCTGGAAGAAATTTCGTAACTAGAAAATTTTGTAAGTAGAGACGCGTTTTCCATGTAATTGCCCTAATCTGTTCCAAGCCCCCCCAAAATTCAGACATAAATGTTTTCTAAAGCATAAACATGCATCCAAATACGTAACAAATACATGTTACAATTAGATTAGTGCACAATAAATGAGCGTTGTGCATAATGTAAAAAAACAAAGAATAGAGTAAAGAATAAACATGATGAAGAGACGTTCGTAAGTGGAGGTACCGCTGTAGTGCATTTTTACTACTCTGAATGACCAAAAGTGATCATACTCGGGTTTACTGAAATTCCACACGAGTTCAATAAGTATACCGCATGAACACAGCAACACATTAAAATGACCAAATTAGAGATTTATTTCCTAATGTTAGCATTTTAAGCTCCCAACATTTGTATGCATTCTGTTGATGGCGTGTTCATGGCCCCCAACTTTAAGGAGTGACTGGAAACATGGCGCAATATCAAATATTTATATTTGAGAAAACTCCATTTGTTACCATACCTCTCTTACATCTATTAACCATAAATATCATCACCTGCCACCATGGGGACCCCAGTTCAAGACTATCCACGGACACATGCCTGTGGTGCCCTTGAGTAAGACACCAATACCCCAAACTGCTCCCTGGGTGCCAAAGTAGCCCCTTGCTCCAAGATGGATGTGTCGCTAGCAGTGTGTGTTGCACTTCTGAGACATGTTTTCAAACTACCGAGCTTGATAGTTTCTGTAATCTCTCGTGACTGCAAAGCGCACGCGTACACACTCATTTAGTTTCCAAAAGAATCCCTCTCTTTTGTCTTGCCACACTTTACCAAGGAAACAATAACACTGAAGTAGTTTTTTTTTTTTTTTAGCTTGTGATGTCTTTTTTTGTGTGCTGCGAGGAATCATAAAGTATAATGATAAGGTTGTAGTTGCCCTACTTTGTGATAGAAAGTGACTTCGTTTAAATGCCGTCAATAACCTTCTCAATACCCGAATATTGATGATATTTGGCAACGGTTTGGGTTGGGATATTCCAGTTGATCACATTTAGCATGTATACAAAGTAACTCACACTTACACATGTTGTCCCGAATGTTTCAGAAACCAGAATTTTGATCTTGACTCTACCCGAATATTGATGATATTTGGCAACGGTTTAGATTGGGATATTCCAATTGACATTTAGCATGTATACGAAGTAACTCACACTTACACGTTGTCCCGAATGTTTCAGAAACCAGAATTTTGATCTTAACTCTAATATTGACTGTCTGTAAATGTGGCCGGTGATTTAGTTTGGGGCACGGCGCAGGATGAAATATTTTTTGACACGTTATCGCACAATCGTGAGCTACGATTCTCCTATTGACAGATGGTTGAGTGTGGCATGTGTTTGCCTACATTTGGTTAAAGAATTGGGGGCTGGGGGTTTGCAAGTAAAAGGGGGAAGAGGAGGTGTGGGTGGAGGTCAGCGGAGGCACAGCTGGCGAGATCCCCTCTCCAACCAGCTGCTGCCTCAAAAGAGGGTGTCAGCAGGCTGCTTGGCTGCTTGGCTGTACAGTGGTACCTCCACTTACAAAATTAATTGGTTCTGGAAGAAATCTCTCAACTCGAAAATGTTGTAAGTAGAGACGCGTTTTCCATGGAAATGCCCTAATCCGTTCCAAGACCTCCCAAAATTCAGACATAAATGTTTCCTAAAGCATAAAAATGTATCAAAATATGGAACAAATACATGTTACAATTAGATTATTGCCCAATAAATGAGGGTTGTGCATCATGTAAAAAACAAAGAAGAGAGTAAATAATAAAAATGATGGTCATTTAACGTCCTCATCGTTTTTTGCCCTCTTTAGTTCTTGTTCTCTCTCCAAGGACGTTTGCTTTTGTCGGCTTTTAACAATCCTTTGAAAATGTCCAAGGCAAAAATCAGCATCGTGAGCGATTGCCCAACTCGTCAACACTTCGGAACACATCATGGACCGAGGGGCGAATGACGAGGACGCTGCATCGACACATATCTCTCTATCTACACACATAGACATACGGTAGAAACCTCTTAGCCAATGGGATGGCAGGATGATGCTCAGTAATAGCCAATGGCAGAGCAAGTATGCTGCGTTCAGGGAACTCGGAGCTGCGAGGAGCAGGCCATGTTGTATTTTTACCTTTCGTATCTTGAAATTTCTTTCGTAACAAGAGGTAATATTTTCCTGTTGAGACGTTTCGTAACTTGAAAATTTCGTATGAAGAGGCGTTCGTAAGTAGAGGTACCACTGTAAATTAAAATTATCTTAGTCTTCCCAGCAGACAGGTTTCATTGTTATTGTATATATTTTTTGTAGTTGGTTTCTGTTATACAGGTTGCTTTTCTGAGCCTTTATGTGGTGGGGAAACATAGAAAAGGACAAGACAGCTTTCCTGAACAGATTAGAGGGCAAATAGACAGATGGAAGCTGCCACTGAGGAAAA
Organism: Hippocampus comes; assembly: GCF_001891065.2. Taxonomy (NCBI): domain Eukaryota; kingdom Metazoa; phylum Chordata; class Actinopteri; order Syngnathiformes; family Syngnathidae; genus Hippocampus; species Hippocampus comes. The sequence continues at coordinate 1,002,489 of NW_017806030.1, forward strand.
TGGACTGACCGACAGATGGATCCGTAGACATCTCTTTAACAGATGCATATGCATTGAGTCAACATTTCATCATCCGTAATGTGTAAGAGTTGGTCATTCAACATAAAAAAGGAACTAGCGCTAATATGTACTCACTGTTCTTTGTTGTGCTGTACTGCCCTTCTATTAAAAGTTTGCGTCCCATCGCATTATCATGTGCTTTGTGTCGAGAAAAGCACTTTTAGACCAAGGACGGGCAGAGTGATGAGGCAGATGTTAAAAGCTCTAAAAGCCTATTGATTTTCGACTTGGGGCCTTATATATAATTGCTTGACATGCATACATGTACATAATGCATGAATATGTTGTTTGATGGTCAGCATTTTAAATTTGGAGAGATGCATCCCCAAAATGAGTGTGTCAAAATGGGTTCTGTTTGAGTCAATAGAGCACAACTAAAGCAGCAAGCTGAACGTGTAGTCATTATTATTATTATTATTATTTTTAAAAAATATATCTATTATGATTTATTTCTTATCAGGTCTCATAGACTTCTCATTCCACAGTTGGGTTCTGATCATGTGCCTTTAACCGTACACTTGTATATTATTTGTGTGATTAGTGATAGATTATTTAAACCAGATAATCAACACACATGGGTAGCAATTAAAAAGCTACCGATATTTCATTTCACATTTTGATCCACTGCATACATCCACTTGGCCGGACAACGCAATACACTGACAGAGCCTTTCATTGTGCTATTCTCCTTCCATCCAGTAGGGGTGCTCCTAAACAAGGCAACAGAATACACTCTGTGCCTTCGACGGCACCCTCTTCACTGCATTAGGCAATTACTGATTTCACACAATTCTATCAGATTTGTACTCTGAGAGCAGCAGGAGGCTGGCTCATCTCCTACCCTTCTGTCACCCTTTCAGAGACTCCCCCGCAAGATCTTGCATCAGAAGAGACAAGGGATTTGTAGCCAGGAGTCATTCTACTACTACTACTGCAAAAAATACTACCTTTGTATAACAACATAGGCATTTTGGACATCCCCATGTCTTTAACTGTTCCGTGTTTAAATGTCCACAAAAATACGACTGGTTGCCATGTGATGTGGTTGCCATGCAGCAGTAAGGTTTTCAGTAAGATGGTCATTCGAATGTCGAGCGTTGCGTGAAAGAGCTGGGATGCCATGTTGATTAGCACAGAAAGGTCTTGAAAACTGATGCTGACACACACACACACACACACACACACACACACACACACACACACACACAAATTTTTGAGTATGGAGACTATAGACCATGTAATGCACAAGACAAAAACATAAGATGGCCAATTGTGCGCTTGTGTCCAGAGGCCACTTGAGGGCTCACTTACACGCTTCTCCATCAACGCACATTTGACGGTTTTAGGCAGTAGTCTTCTTTTTTTTAATTGCACTGAATTTATGAATTTCAATTCAAAGAACACAGAAGAGATGGTGTTTGGTCCCAGTGGCCCATACACATCCCCTCCTGTAGACTTGGGCCCCCTGGCTCCTTATCTAAAGCCAACAGTCCCAAACTTGGGTCTTAAACTGGACAGTGATTAAAATTACATTTTCAAAAATTATTTTAATTTTAAATTAAAATTTAAAGTAAATTGGACCGGCAAATTGGTGCTGTTGTTAAATCCAGCTACTTTCATTTTAGGCAGCTGGCTAAAAAGTAAAGCCTCTCCTTTCTCAACAGCACTTTGAAACGGCGATTCATGCCTTCGTCACATCTCGGCTGGATTACTGTAATTCACTTTACTTTGGAGTCAGCCAATCCTCCATTATGCGTCTCCAGTTGATCCAAAATGCTGCTGCTCGCCTCTTGACAGGTACTTCTAAGAAGGAGCACATAACTCTTACTCTGGCAACCCTTCCCTGGCTTTCTATACATGTTAGTTTGTTTTGTTTTTCAGATTGTATTTTGCATTTTCAAATCTTTAAATGGCCTCACCCCACCTTACCTCTCCGAGCTCCTCTGACCCTACGTACCGGCCCCGTGAACTAAGCGGAGGGGATAGAGCCTTTTCCGTTGCTGGTACCTCTCTTTGGGATGACCTCCCATTGAACATTCGGCAAGCCACCTCGCTGCCCATCTTTAAAACTCGTCTCAAAACTTATTTGTATTCTTTGGCTTTTGACTCCGCTTTCGACTTGATTTTTAGTTGGACTGTTTTTGTGCTTTCTACTGTCTTTGTTATTAATTTCTATATTGTGGGAATATTTTAGCTCCATATGAAGCACTTATTATACAGCGATGGTTGTTTTAAAGTGCTCTATAAATACAGTTGAATTGAGAATTAATAAAGGAGAGAACGGATGAATGATGAGACCAAAGAAAGCTGAATGAAACTTCAATCTGTGGTTTTGACCAGAGGCAAAAATAAATGACCTGTAGGTCAGATAAAAGCATGTGTTTTGGTGTGCACCTGAATGGCTGATGTTTTATCATCTCTTCTTAATGGCCCATTCCTCTTCGGGATAACATGCTTTGCTTCAGAGGTTTTCATTAGACGCCTTAAGCCTGTGTTGTATTCCAAGGATTTTACATCATAATTTTTTTCCTCCTTGGACCTACTTTAGAGCCTTAAGTCCAGGGTGAATGAATCATTTTGGTTGATGTGCTCATGCTCTCACTGGCTGTATTACTGTGACTTGCACACATTGCACCCTATCAGGGCATCCGGGCGCTTCCTCCTTTTGACCTGGTGCAGTTCCAGCTCCAGCTGTTATCATCAAGTGCCAGCCCCTCATCTCACCCGCTCCCCTAGTGTACTCTTGACCAGTGTATCAAGAGCAGATGGAGTGCAGAAAACCGTGTCAGCACCCGCTGCAACACGCTTTACCCACCACTCCACTCCTCTTGTTTTTATCCTGTCTCTCCAGTATTTCCCCACTCCCAGGATCCGGGGCAGACATTGATTTGTCATTTATTTATAGCACAGCTGTGAGCATGCACGCTTGTGCAGTATTTGTTTGTTTCTGTACATCTGTACAACAGACGCTCATGTGGATCGTGGGCACTCCTAATTGCGTTTGCATGAATCTGTGTGTGTGAGTGTGTGTTTGTGCGCGCGCACGTGTGAAGGTTCCTTTTCCAAGTTAATCTCTTAAGAAGAGGTGTGGTTCTCCGTGGCTCTACGCTCGCTCTCCACCCAGCTCCTCATTCTGAGTGGCGATATCATCACACAAATCTCTCCTGCGCTCATTTTTTTCCCCCCCCTTGTGTCGCTGTTGCCGCCACAGCCATTCGTCTCAAAACCTCGGCTCGTCACCTCTGCGATCTTCTCCGTCTACGATGAGTTCTTGCGGTGAGGTCGGGGATGCCATCGAAACCAGGTGAGTCAGAGAGGGGTACGGCTGTCGTCGTGGTTTTTGTGCAAGAACTGCACGGTACCGTCGCTTTAGGCTTTACTGTGTTTGTTTGGACTCCAAACTGGGTCACTGGTGCGCTAGTAATCACTAATACATTCCATTTCGCTCAGCTCTATAGCGGTCAAGAGCAAATGCTATATTTTTCCCGATGGCTGTTGTGTTATCGGCGACAGTCGCTTTTCAAACCGTGCCAAAGTCTGGTCTAGCCTGTGTCCACAGGGCTCATCGTCGATAATAGCCTTAGCAGATGCAGCAACTACATGCCCATATGGAAGAGATTAAACATGTTCTATGTATGCAAACGCACAGCATATTGTTTCGGTGTCATTTGCCGGCATATTTGTGTTCAGGAGCATGCTTTTGCTCCTGAGAGAGGTGCAGGAGCATTTGGCATGCATGCCTTTGTCACAGCAGAAGGTATGTTTTCAATCAAGTCGCGTAGCCTGGAGGATTTGCTTAATTCCCAGGAGTTTCAAGACCCTTTCCTCTTCTTTCCCTCTGGCCTCGCGTCAAGGCAGCAGAGAGAAACAGTTCTTAATGTGTTTTTGTGAGACGCAGAAAGAACAAGGCGCAGGATAAGAAAACGTCGCGAGTGGAATGAGGACAAATGAAGAAAAGCGAGATGCAGACGCAACAGGACGGCGGTGAGAGGAGGGGTGTGAAAGTTGGGTTTGAAAAGGAAAAAATAAAAGAGGAGATGAAGAGAGAAGAAAGGCCGTGTATAAAGCGGGACCAGCAGACACTATAACAAGGCTAAAAAGGGGGGCTTTCGAGATTGATCTTCACAGTATAGTTGTGGGAGAGATGTTCAAACTTCTTGAATGCAAACAATGTTAAAGGAACCGTGTAGATGTGGAAAGTTCTCCATGAGTGCAGATGTTTTCCTCAAAATGCAGAACTTCCAAAACTATGAGGTAACAGCTGACGTATTTTGGGTGGACCGGAAATTCTCTTTGTATGCACTCAGGCTGCAGACCTTTGAATATTTTTTTGCATACGGTACACCAGGGGGTTCCTTTTGAGGTCAGGACTCTGCCCTGTTTACAAATGTAAAGGCCTCTCCTTCATTGAACACAACATGAATTACGAATAATTAAAAACAGATGAAGAAGAGCCACTTTAGGGGTCACGCTTACATGCATATGCAATACGTTACATTTTTGTGACACTAGCGAACACAGTTGTAGATCAGGGGGACATTGGGGTAGAATGGCCCGTTGCTCATCCTCTGTAGCTCCGTCAACACTTGACAAAGCTGAAAGATTTGTCTGCCCAAATTCTTCTGCCGCTCAATGACTTGAAGCATGATCCTCACGGGTGGAAGGTAGCGATCATGATCGCTTGTCCACGGCAACCCCATTAAAGTAGCATTGCCTTACTTACAGCATTTTTTTTTATACTGACAGTTGGTGACCCCGAAATTGGCGGGCGTAAGTGTGGAAGAGTGATTAGCACTTCTGCCTCACAGCAAGAAGATATCCAATTTGCTCTCAGCTTGGATCACTTGTGCCCAGAGTTCGTATGTTCTACCAATGCATTATTATTATTTTTTGTCTATCCCCTACAGCAGCATAAATAGTACCAGTGTGTTAACATTCATTAACATAATTAATGAATCCATCCATTTTTCTATCCACTTTATCCTCACGAGGGTCGCGGGGGGGGTGCTGGAGACTATCCCAGCCAGCACCCCGACTTTGCAAAGTTCATTCAAATGAAGCCAATGTACTGTTTGCCTATGCTGAATATTTGTATGATCTCAGAGATTTGTTAGGGATTATAGGATGGCCCGTGGTGAATACTGAGGAGAGAAAATACAAGTGGGACCGCAGCATGACAACATGATAGTGGAGAGTATCGACTCCACTGCTCCCCTTCACGCCTGGCCGCGCAATGACTTTAGATTAGTTTCCCAACCGGACCCATTTCCGTCACTTTTACAGCACATGCGAGTACACAAACAATAGAACGGACAAAATCGAAGACGCAGACACATGCAAGACATGAATGTCAACACGCGTTGGGCTAGCTTGATATGCTACGCGCGCTTCCCGCTGTTCCCGGCGCAAGCGCAGATGATGTTGGATGCTTACTGTACATTAATATGCTACTGTAGATCTCTTTTGAGGAGCACACACACAAAAACCACAAAAACGTGTGACAATAGTGTGTTTTCCATCCGTGGAATGTGTCGCTGAAAGAACACCACATCAAACCTCATTAGAAAGACTGGTTATCAGGTTAGTTAGGCTCTCAAAAATGTCTTATTTATAGAAAAGATCAAATATATCAGAGTTTAAGGAGCAGTCTCCATCTTTGGTTGCTTGATGTTGATTTATTCAGATGGCAGATTTATATGGCACGCAATCAAATATTGTAATGACAATCCACATTCCCCAAAATGCACTGCGGCTTTAGTCACCGAGGGAAGATTTCAAGCTTATTATGCAGATGACCACCTGCTAATGAGCTTTCTTTCATGCCTCACCATAGCCAGCAACTCCTGTGAAACATGATATTAAAGGCTGCGAGGAAGGATATTCTGCTTGTGTGTGCGCAAAGAGAGCCAGAGAGAGAAAGATGGAGAATGACAGAGACAGCACTCCCAGTGGGTGCCAGGCTGATGGTTTGGCACATGGCTCTGCTTCAGCTGTCAATTTGCATCAGTCAGTAACACACACTCACACACACACGCTTACTGTAATACACTCTCCTGATCTCATTGTGTTGTTGCTAGAGAGCAATTGGGGATTGTGACCGAGTGATTTGCGGGACTGTGCAGCGATGATATTGACCTGGAAATGTTCAGTGACACGGCTGTCTGGCCCTTTCAGAGACTTGACGATTACAGAGCATGTTTGGTGTTGTGATCTTGTTTGAAGCACGCTGTCCTATTTCGGACTTACTTACTTACTTTCCATAAAGTTTTATTTCGATGATTTGTTTACTGCATGCTTCGATTGAGTCTCTGCATTTGTGGTCAGGTTTGAGGGTTTCGGACTAAAAATTGACAAAATCAAACAATTGTTGTACTCTTTAGTGTGGCAATGTATTGGCAGCCTGCTAGCGTATGTGCACTCGTGGTATCGGCGCAATAAATCTTTCAGTTGGTCTTGCCAATACAGAACTGTTATTTCCCGTAAGGTATGTTGATCTGACTATGAGACGCTGAAATCTCTCCCTCTCTGTCTCACTCTCTCACACACACACACACACACATGCACAGGCAACGAAATAGTCCACCATGTCCTGGGTCAGACTTCAGCCCAAACACGTGGCCTCGTTTATCTCTACATAATCACACTCTTTATTTTGAATACACGCTCCACCTGTTGTCTAAAAGTGTGTGTGTGTATGTGTGTGAGAGAGAGAGAGAGAGTGTGTGAGAGAGAGTATGAGAGCGAGAGAGAGAAAGAGAGAGATGGAAAGTGTCTGTTGAAGTCTGCAGGCCCCAGAAAGTGGGTCAGGTGTATGCGTGTGCTTGTGTGCACAGGCGTGTGCGACAATAAGTGGAGGATGTTGTGCCTGTCTTTGCTTCAGGTCATTTCTCTGCCTCTGAAACACAAGTTGGATAATCTCGTATAAAACATACTTGCTGTATTTTTAGGTTAACCCTAAATATATATTTCAAGGCAAAACTCAGTATTTGTTTGTGTATCACGTGCTTGTGGTTTTTGTTGTTGTTGTTGTTTGAGGAGGTTCTGCAAAGAACTCGTTTCAGAAGAGAAGTCAAATTATGATGAGCATCCGTTTTTCTTTTGGCTGGTTTACTGACTGTTGTTGTTTTTTTTTTGTTATGCATACTTGTTTGAAATAAATGCTCAGCGTTTCATACTTTTCATTACTTTGGAATTCGTAATGGGTTTCTTCTTTAGTGTCTTGAACGAATTTATTATTGCCTCACTTTGTAATTGAATTTCCTTCATGGGAGTATCGGGGGTGCTGGCAGTTGGAGTCAGTTGAGACGCTGCTGATTGATCTACTTAGCCAATATCCTTTCCACAACGATGCTTGTTTTTAATGCGGTGCTCTCAAGGGGATCGAAGGTTTTCGGCCTTGCCGCGTCTGTGCAAAGATTTCTCTGGAAGTCTCTGAAATATTTTGATGCTATTATGGACCACACATGAGGAAATCCGTAAATTCCTTGCAATTGAACGTTGGGAAAGGTTGTTCTTCAACTGTTGTATGTACTATTGGCTCAAACAGTTGCTCCCAAAGTGGTGAACCTCACGGCATCCTCAAATGTGAATAAGCGAACCTTTTTGGCATGCTTCTTTTTATGCTCACCTGTTTCCAATCTAACCTGCTCACCAGTGGAATGTTCCAAACGGGCTTTTTTTTTTCTTTTTTTTTTTTTTTTTTTTTTTTTTTTTTTTTTACATTTCCCCA